>NC_141039.2:7380000-7475000 GCF_052040795.2 Danio rerio
AGAGAGTTCAACTAAAGTTAACATTCTGCCATCATTTACTCATCCTCCACATATTTCAAACATGTTTGGGTTTCTTCCATCTGTTGAAAACAAATGAAGATATACTAAAGAATGCGGGAGGAAAACAGCCATTGTCTTCCATAGTATTTTTTGTTCCTTCTATGGATGTCAAAGGCTGCTTTTTTCAACATTCTTCGGAATATCTAGTTTTGTGTTTGTATGTTCAACAGTAGAAAGACATTCCTAAAAGTTTGACAGTGAGTAAATGATGAGGATAAAACAATTCTTGGGTGAACTTTCTCTTCAAATACATTTACAAAATTGAATATTCATTCATTTTTTAATTTTATTTTCAGCTTAGGCCCTTCATTAATCAGGGATCACCACAGAGGAATGAACCACCAACTTATCCAGCATATGTTTGCACAGCGAATGCCCTTCCAGCCGCAACCCATCACTGTGAAACATCTATAGGCTCTCATTCACACACTTACACTGTGGACAGTACCACATGTGTTTGGTCTATGGGGGTGATCATGCCCAGGTGATCATGGGGAGAACATGCAAACTCCACACAGAAATGCCAACTGACCCAGCCGAGGCTCGAACCAGGTGAGGCGATCATACTACCCACTGCGCCACTGTGACGCCCAAAATCAAATAATCATTTGTTTTTTTTCAGCTTAGTCTCTTTATTAATCTGGTTTCGCCACATTTGAATGAACCAATAACTTATCCAGCATATGTTTTAAGCAGCGGATAGGGCCACCCATCACTGGGAAACATCAAATAATATTTTTTTAATATTTAAATATATGTATAAGAACCATTAATGTAAGATTCTCGCCGTTTTCATCTTGTATGAGGTGCTTTTTTGCATGGAATGCAGGGAAAAACAAAACAATTGGATTTTTGTCAGGCAATAGGATGATTCTTATATGTAGCAAGGACAAATTGATTCTGACTGTTCGATTTACACGTCAAAATGTTGTACAGTGTGCACACGCAGGTGTGTGTCTTCCCTTTCTCTGACTCACTCCACCACTAGTCTGCTAAGCTAATGTTTCTACAAACAAAAAACGTGCTTGGGTTTCTCCATAAAAGCCATTGATTAAGTGCGGGATGCATGACAGGAGCACATTGCTTCCCGTTATCATATCTCAAACCATTAATGCGAAACCTACACCTTGTTTAGGAGCACACCTTGCTTTTTTGTGTTGTTTTTTTATCTACCCACATTCTGCTGGTTAAAAATGCAAAATTTTCCTAGCCAATTTTAAGCCAATTCTAATGGTTTGTTTTGGTTCAATTTGGAATTTCCACAACTCTCAGAGGGTCAGAGTGAGCGCTTCTACTTGAATCCACCGTGATCTTTTAGGAGCAAACCTGCTTTTACACTCAAATCAGGAAATGGCATCACCTAAAATCCCATCTTCTTGCTGCAATCTTATCATTTTTCTTCTGTACAAAGGAAAACAAGCCGCCTGGTGATCAATACTAAAGTCTGCTTGCGAATGAAAACTCCGTATAACCTTGTCTTGCCTTTGAAAGCTGCTGAAATGCTATTAAAATGCTTTCTTAGCTTCACGATAAACGCAATGGAGTGTTTCTTATTCTAGAATAAACATTATCCATGTTATTTCAATCCATCCGGATTACTTTAGGTCTAAGATGAAAAGTGTTTCCATATTAAATCTCAGTGAAGGACTGAGAATTAAACATGGCTGCCGCCTTTTAATGTCTCTTGTCTCTTTAAGCCCCAGCTGGCGAATCAGCCAATCAGAAAGGAGATGCTGTGAGCGTCCTTGCCGTCGACCTTGATGGAGTGCGAACTGGATGACTGAAAACAAGGCTTTACGAGAGGCATTGATAAATGGGTTTCAGCAGAGAGGAAGAGGATGAGATGAAGCAAAGAGAGGAAGGGGAAGATTAATGGCAGAGTATTGGTCAGGAAACGCACCAGTTCTGCGTTCGGCTTCCCCCCCATCTCACCTCCCCCTCGCTCCCACTACATCCATGTGCGTAAATGTTTCATAATCGCTGCATTTGTAGTCAAGAGAGCTTGAGGCTGGAATAGAAAACACACACACACACACACATCAATGAACGAGTCGTGCTCTCTTTTTCTCTCTCTCGCCTCCTTTCCTTGTTTTACACATGGGTGGGTTTGACAGGTGGTCTTCCGGAGCAATGACACACTATTACTGGCAGGTTCAGGTAGGACAAACACACACACACACGTACACAGGGGAAAGCCTGCATTATACAGCACCTCATTTAACAGCAAATGCATTTTGTGGAAAGCAGGAATGGAAGCAGAGCTCTGCATATTTCCCTGGTGCCATCAAAAAATTGGTGTCAGTCATTCTTTGGAAAGAAACATCTTTAGTACGCAAACTACCAGGAGCATTGCCAATATGCAGTCCTGTTGAACCTAAATTACAGTATATATATGAAGAGTTCAGATGTAAAAAAAAAGTTTGATTTAAAGGGCCATGAAACCCCCTCGTTTCAGCAGTGTGTTTTCACACCTCTACTTTGGAAAAAGTCAGAAAGTGGCCGTGTCCAGCTATGTTTAGGGGGGAGTGTCGGAGGAAGAATGGAGGCTCGGTGTGGGAGTGTCTATTTGGGCGCGCTGAATTTCAGAGTCAAAACACACAACCACAGCGGACAAAGTGACTGTGTTTACATGGACATCTGTAGTCGAATTATTTGCCAAATTATTAAATGGTGGACTTTAACTGCAGTTTGGCTCTTTCATTCAGGGAATTCATTCATGTCCCTCGCGACAAACAGGATATTTGATTCGAGGAACTGCTCTAAGCGTGTATTTTTCATGCAATGTTTGATACCGCACGGCGAATGAGAGAAAAAAAAAACTCAGCATTTCACGGAAACTTAGATGCACATGACAGGTAGCGTCAGAAAGCTGCGTGTGTTATTCCGGTCACAAAATCCAACACGAGGTTATAATTTGGTTGTAGTGCCAACTTGTTTACACTCGGTGCAATAGTTTGTTTGATACGAATAAAATACGAACTGAATAAACAAAGAGCACTGGTCGCTCACTTACAAAATCTGTAGAGACAGGACAATCCACAGCAACTAGAGCCGCGTCTTTATTAAGAGAAGACTACAAGCGAATCCGGATCTCAGCGTTTGCAGATGAGAACAGCTCTCAGGTAAACAATAATCCTCCTTAGACACGTAAGTTATTGTTGTTGAGCTGCACTCTCACAGAGAGAAAATGAAAACAAAACTTAACTGCAGCAAACTATAAAAGCAACACTTCACGCTTGTTTTGCCAACACAACTTAGCGTCTCTGCCGTCTAAACACTGTGACAGTAATGAATATTAATGAAGTTGCACAATACAGCGCGCTGATTGGTTTGAACCAAGCCTTACTCATGCATTAATGCATCACACTGTAAGACGTATTAAGACACACTCTGGCACAGACGTCCAGTCTGCACGCTGGAATACAACGCTATTATGTCATGGCCGTGACGCAGCTTCAAAAATTCGTTTTAAACCGGAAGTATGAATTTGCTTGAAATAACGCACAAACAACCAATTTACACTTTTTAGTGAAATATAGGTGTCCTAATAGTGTTTTTAGCAGTGTGGGACACATATACGACTGTCAACAGCTCTAAAAATGTGTTTTGGTGTTTCATGACCCTTTAAAACTGAGCATTTTTATCAGGCTCCTGTGTGTAGGTTCATTACTTTCACCTTTATGGTAAAGGGGAAACTCCCGTGAGCAAAGGAAGAAAGTTTAAACTCCGCACAGAAACGTCGGCTGTCTTGGTAAGGACAAGAACCAGTGACGTTCTTGCTGTGAGGTAACAGTGCTAACTACTGGGCCATCGTGCCACCCATCTAGGAAAGGAGGAGGAGTAGGGGTGGAAGGGGGGATTCTTCAAAACAAACATGGCTGTTATATGGAACTTAGGGTATTTATAGTGGCTTAGGAATCGTCTGATTGGTGAATCATAAATTGGATAAAGCAATCATGATCACATGAGCCATTCGAAGTTAGTTTAGAAATGAACTTCACTTCGTAACATCTAGTTTTTATGAGGGTGTTAGCCCAACGTTCAAATCCCAATCTGGAGGACCAGGACATATGCACATACATTTCGGACATATTACCCTTCCAGCTGCAACCCAGTACTGGAAAACACCCATACACACTCCAGCCAATTTAGTTTATTCAATTTACCTATAGTGCATGTCTTTGGACCGTGGAAACCCATGCCACAGAACATGCAAACTCCACACATGAAATGACAACTGACCCAGTGGATCAGTGACCTTCTTGCTATAAGGCTACCCACTGCGCCACAGTGTTGCCGATACAATTACCACTGAATAACTTAATAGCCTAAGCTAACAGGTTTAAACATGTTTATTGCTAACATGAGCATGCTGATAACATGTATTGCGATGCTTAAGAACGGTTAGCCTATTGTTACATGAATTTGCATTTTTCTAATGTTTATTTTAAGCACAAATTTAAATGTTGTTTATTATAAACATTATTATTATTAACACTATTACCATAAAATAAAAAAGGTACATAAAAAGTAATTACCTGTTTAAAACTATTATCGTCAAAATGAAGAGTGAAATATTCATTAGCAGTAAAAAAATGTGTGAGAATTATGAGTAGGTTTCTAAAACACAACTTAAAGCACCACTTTTAAAATGATGACAGAAAAAGACAATTTGTCTTAACATGGTGCATGTTGGATATTTAAAAATGACAAATTAGCCTAAAAGGAAGTTTCTTGAGAGTCAATAATCAAAAGTTCTTATAATAAAGTAACCCAACTTGCATTGAACAATGAACAGCAGGGAAATAAGTATTGAATACGTCACCATTTTTTTGAAAACAAATATACAAAGGTGCTGTTCACTTGAAATTTTCACCGGATGTTGAAGTAGCCAAAGAAATCCATATATGCAAACAAAACAAAACTAATTTGTATACAAATGAAGTTATGTGTAATAAAATGAAATGAAAAAAATTAAACGTATTGAACACATGGAGAAAGGGAGGTGTAGAAAGGCAGTGAAAGCCCAGAGAGCAGCTGAAATTTCAGCAAGACAGTGATCCAAAACACAGCCAAGAAAACTCAAATGCTTTCAGAGAAAGAAAATCAAGGTGTGGAATGGCCCAGCCAATCACCTGACTTGAACCCAATAGAAAATACAAATTAAAGATTAGATTTGATAGACGAGACCTACAAAATCATCAAGATTTTTACACTCTGTTGAAGTCTGTGAAAAACTTACACCTAAGCAATGCATGTGACTTCATTCTCCATATGAGAAGTGTCTTTAAGCTGCCATCACCAAAAAAAGCCTTTTATAAAAGTATTAAACACATTTTAGTAGTTCAGCATCAATTCCATGTCACCAGCTCTTTTTGAAATATTAACCCCAGAAAAAAATAAAACGTGTTCGATACTTATTTTGCCCGTTGTATTGTGGCCTAAAGATTTTAATCACTGATGTACAAAATTGAGCTTAAATAACCCCTAAAAGCCACCTTAACAAGACCCCAGCAACATTATTGCAACACTTAAAATATCATGCAACAAGTTCATATTTAACATTTTACTGCAAATACAGATCCTACATGTCAGGTGTTTATTGTCTTCAATAGAAAAAAAAACACAATCCAGACTGCTTGCAAAAGAAAGCAGGAAGAGGTAAGCCAAGTAACCTATCTGTTGTCATTGCTGGAGGTCAATCAATCAATCTGTTCCCCACAAGTCACCACAAGCTACTGTTAGTGATGGTGAATCTCCTATCATCATAAACCAATCAACAGCTTCCCACCAATAACAAAGGCCTTTAATTACAGTCTTTCACAGCCCACCAAGTCCTAGTGCTCCATTTTTAAAAATCCCATCCCAAATGGTTCCGTGCCAGTGATCACACTAACGAAGAAAACAACTGCAATCAGTCTTATCAGGTGGAAAATATAGACGAGTCATAAAGAAGCATTGTGAGCAGGTCTGGGATCAACTTTGCATATGGTCTCTAGCTTTGAATGATTTAATTGTTTAGAGGTTGTTCAATTCTTAGGGTGCTTTCACATCTGTAGTTTGCTTCATTTGGTCCGGCCAAAGGGCAATAAATGACACATTGCTACATTTTCTGCCGTCTTTGGGTCGTTCCCACACCACACAGCTGGCTTTGGTCCGAACCAGTTGAAAATACAAAATACAGTCATCTGACAAAATCCACATCACTCATTGGCCAGATGTTGTTGAACATAGTTTCTAAACTGCTTATCGATTGGTCAGAATTCATGTGCGGAAAAATGCCAATGAACTACCACAAGTAAACAAACCAGCAGACACAAAATGTCGCTTTTCACTATCGAACATTTAATGCATTATAACTGCAAATCTTGTAACATAGCGTGTTATTAGTACACTGGAGTTACAATATAACCTGCACACCTAATGTTTACATTCGTAATATTAATGTTATTTACTAAAAACCTCTTGTGGAACTCTGAATCTGCGTCTCATTTTGGAGGCTGTTACTGTCCACCGGATGTCTCATTTCGGTTGTGGACACACACTTTAAGAGCCTTTCTGAATGAATGAATGAAATACGCTGTTTTCCACCAAGGTGCTGAACTATTATTGGCTAAACTGGCACTGGGCAGGTTAAAGAGACCAAAACAAAGACAGCCGTTCCAGCACGTAACTTACATTTTCAAAGCAAAATAACTGATGTCAGCTTTGTTTTTCAGATAAACATGTTCACTTAGCATGTTTCTTAAATATCTACAAACATGTTATGGTATTTTTATGCTTTAGAAGAGTCAAAAACTTACATACAGCACCTTTAAATTTATATAGAGTATACCAAACACAATGCATCACATTTAAATGGATATAACAAAGTTTATATTAAAGTATGACACTTTCAACCCAAGCTCATTCTGGAAACGTAGCCCCGCGGACGTTTCTGGAGACCGAGATTTCGTTTTTTTTCGAGCGAACGCTGCGGTGCGGCGCCGCTCCTCCTCTTCGCGCTCGCCGGCCGACGGCTCGCCTCCGAGTGGAGGGCTTTCCCGATGCAACCAGTTTGTCCGCATAGCTCACAGCAGTGCGTCGGCAGAGCAGAGGCCCCGGAGGAGGAGGAGCCGGCCGTGGGGACGACGACCGGGATCGAGTCCGGAGAACAGCGGTTCCAGAAATCAGGTAAGATGAAAAACGGAATCCGAAAAATAAGGGCGAGAACGCAGCGGGACCCGAAAATGCGGTCGAAATCGAAGACGAGGACTTTTGCTTATTTTTTTTTTCTGGACGGCATTTACAAACCGTCGCTTGGGTTTAGGGAAGGAGGAGGAGAAAGAGGAGGGCGGCCGGGTCGGCCGATCCGGTGGCTTTTCGCGCGAGAACAGCTCCCGAGAGGCGCCCGAGACGCGAAAAAGCGCGCACAGCGGCCTCTTACGGATCCGCGAAAACAAAAAACGCTCAAATACGTTCCTCCCAGGACGTATCTCGCGGTTCGCAGAAACGTCCGCGGGCTACGTTTCCACAATGAGCCCGGGTTGGACACTTTGCACTGCACAATATGCAATCTTCATTAAATAATTCTGCCATTTGTTAACTAAAAGCATCCCTTGTCACACCACAACACCCTAAAACCAGCCACAAAACAGAAAATATCAAAATCCAATTTGGCCTACAAACGCATCTTCCTCACACCTCTTCTTCATTTCTCTCCTCACCTCTATCTTCAGAGTTATGAATGAAACCTGCAGAAGGAGGGGAGCGTGTTTTGCATGTGCATACAGAAAATACCAGATAGGAGTATGTGAAATGGGGGGAACGACCAGGGCGATGTCATGAGAGATAGTTTAATTTTAGAAAACACGAAGTTCCCCCATCCATCAGATCTATAAATAACCTCACTCCATCTCATCCCCTCCTACGCATACAAACACGCACACCAACACACACAGCCTCTGGAGAAACACAATACAGCAGGGATGGAGAGATTGTGGAGAGGGCACGACGGGGAGGGGGAGGGGAGGAGGTTGCTAGGAGACCACTGGCAGGCAGGTCATGTGACTGGAGATGACTGGCACTGGTATAGAATGCAGTCTCACGACACACTCTCAAGCACACATGTTGGTATTGGTGGTTTGTGAGGACTCTCCATAAGTGTTATGTATTTTATACAGTAAAAACCTGCTTACTCTCAGTGGAAACATGGCAAACTTTGAATATGATAGTGTGATTTTTAAGTGTTTTGAATTATGAGGACACAGGACATGTCCTCATAAATCACCTCAAAATTGTAATACCAAGGTCATACCTATGACATTATACACATTTGAGTCCTCATAACCCACCAAAACCAGTCCTCACATAAACACTCATTCCTTCATTTTCCTTCAGCTTAGTTCCTTTATTCATTAGGGGTCGCCACAGTGGAAGGAACTGCCAACTTATCCAGAACATATTTTACACATGGAAGGATGCCCTTCCAGCTGCAACTAGTACGGGAAACACCCACACACACTCATTCTCACACATACACTATGGCTAATTTTGCTTATTCAATTCACCTAGCGCATGTCTTTGGACTTGTGGGGGGAAACCGGAGCACCCGGTGGAAACCCACGCCAACACAGGTAGAACACTCCACAAACTCCACACTCTCAGAAATAAAGGTACGCGAGCTGTCACTGGGGTGGTACCTTTTCAAAATACATTTGTACTTAAAGGGTCCATATTGATACCTTAAAAGTATATATTAGTACCTACAAATTTTAAGAGGAACACTTTTGTACAGTTTAGTTACTAAAATTTACCCGTGAGGTATTAATATGGACCTTTTAGGGACTATATAATATGGACCTTTTAAAAAGGTACCACTCCAGTGACAGCTCACGTACCTTTATTTCTGCGAGTGCACAGAAATGCCCACTGACACCGCCGAGACTCGAACAAGAGGACGAAATTTTTCAGGAATCCCACGGTTCACAGGATTCCTGTGGGATTCCCGCAGGATGGGAGTCTTCTTTGCTTTTAATCACGGAATTGGGATGGTACAGGCTAAAAAGTTAACAGGAGCAGACGGGAGCGGGAATCAACCAATACGAAGATGACAAAAAAAGAAAATGCACCGCCATTTTGTGGTTTCCTTTTATAACGATTACAATCTAACGCAATTAAAAAAGAACTACATGACCCAGAAGTCATCAGTGCTGAAGGCACTGTTAAAATAATATTTGCAGCGCAAAGTCACTGGTAATGACCAAGCGGCAACCTCCCGCTCTCATGAAGCAAATTCGGAAGTTACTAAAACTGCAATTCATCAAAATTCCGCTAGTCCTGGCTACATAATAGAGCAAATTTCTATTAAGCCCACAGTTAAAATGGTCAACGTTACAGCCTGCTACACAGAATGATTTTGGTTCATATAGCTAATAATACCCTTCATGGCCACTGTGAGGGGGTGAATTTTTTATAACTCATCTATTTCTTTTATATTAAGTTATATTAAGTCTGCATGAAGTCTGTGTGGCCACTTGAGTGACAGCTAGGTCTCGCTAGTTGCCACCACTTCACCTCAGCTGATTCCGGCTAAATAGCCACTAAACTCAGCATATACATCATATTTTTGTTCTGTTTTCTGTGCCTTTACACAGTCAATTGCTTTGTGGAATTATTTCTTACAATGATCAGATAATATGGCATGCTGTGTGCACTTAATTGTGCTCACAAATCATTCACGTGGCCTTCATTTCCCAGGTGAGTGAGATTATATACTTACAGTATATACCATCTCTATAAATGTATTTGTTTAATTTAAGACCATTTATCAATTATAATTTTCTTGAGACCTGTAATGCACTCCAGAATCTGAAAGATTCAGAATTGATTAGCGGTAGGCTCTAGAACAGTCATTTGAAACACTGTCATACAGTGTTATGCCTGGATTTCATCAATAGCCTTGCATTTACTCACACAGACTATAGTGGAAGTGTTTGGAAATAATTAGGGTTTTCTTCGTCATTAGAACAATGCTTAGTGACTTAATGTCTTACAACAGTGTTTTTAAAGGACTAACTACTTCATTCCTATAGTATACAACCAAGCACATTTAGTCACAACACAAACGAGTCACAGTTAATAAAGTATTAAGCGTTTCTCCCAAAGAAAAGCTTGTCTAAGCAAAATGCTAGCAGGTGTTTGTAGCTCTGCTCCCGCTTCGCCTCATTGGATAACCCCCGGTTGGAGCAATGGCGCACAAACAAAATGGCACCGGTTGACCACGCCCACTTGCGGCCTTCAGAAACCTATTGGTGACATCACGGATACCACATCTATATCTTTTACAGTCTATGGTAATGACAAGTCCGTTAAATTAACATAATTAGTTGGGAAGTTGAAAATATTAATGAAGTTCACAAGAGTAAACTGTGACAATGATAGCATGCCGTATGCTGCTTGTAAAACATACTTAATTTTATTCAAGTACACCAGTGATTCAGGGACGAGTGGTCTAAAAAGGCACACTTGCAAGCAAATTCATGAAAAGAATCAGCCAAGCATCTTTTCATTTATGAAGCAAGCCACCATGCCGGCATATTAATTATATGTATTTTTTAAATATTCATTCTAAACACATAAAATAGCCATCAAAGTGAAGAACGTTGGAAGAGGAGGGCCAAAGAAATGGCGAGTCTGGGAATTTCTCTATCAAAATGAATTTCCATTGCACATGGATATTAAAAGGCTGGAAGGTTTTTTAATCAGGCCATTATTATTTTTACATTCGGATATGACAGTAGTCTAGTTTTGGGCTATTAATCAAAGCCTGTTAGCTTTTTACTGACAGCCCAAACTTAGCCTTGTTTTAGCCAAGAAGATGGGTGAAAATGATTTAGGTCCACACAAACACGGACGGCAATAGAACTCTGCACTGAACACAAATTCATTAGTGTTAAAACAATTCATTTTGTCTTCACATCAGAGTAATGCAAAGGGTTATTGAGCAACATGATTAAATTGCTGTTGATTTAATGGCTGTACTGTTTATAGACCTGTAAACAATTGTAGGTATTTTGAGGTCATTTTACAAGTGGTTCATGAACACGTAACTGAGATGTATGTGGGTTGAATTATGTCATCTGTTCAGTCTTCACACACAGAGACAGAGGTCTGTGCATATTTTGTGAATAATAAAAGCTTCACTTGTAGGCCTTGCTGTTTTAATGTTGCTCTATTGCTATTCATTTAAGACCTTGATTTCAGATACAGCTGAAGTCAGGAATTAAGTGTACACAAATGTGAGTACACCTGTCCAACTGCTTGTTAAAGCAAATTTCTAATCACATGGCAGCAACCAACTCAATGCAACCAACTCAATGCTTTTAGGCATGTAGACATGGTCAAGACGATCTGTTGCAGTTAAAACTGAGCACCAGAATGGAAAAGAAAGGTGATTTAAGTGACTTTGAATGTGGCATGGTTGTTGATGCCAGACGGGCTGGTATTTCAGCTTAGTATTTCAGACACTGCTGATCTACTAGGATTTTCACGCACAACCATCTCTAGGGTTTACAGAGAATGGTCCGAAAATGAGAAAATATTCAGTGAGTGGCAATTCAGTAGGCGCAAATGCCTGATGCCAGAGGGCAGACTGGTTCCAGCTGACAGAAAACCAACAGTAACTCAAATAACTACTCGTTACAACTGAGATATGCAGAAGAGTATCTCTGAATGCACAACATGTCGAACCTTAAGGGTGGATGGGCTACAGCAGCCAAAGACCACACTGGGTGCCACCCCTGTAAGCTAAGAACAGGAAACTGAGGCTACAATTCACACAGGCTCACTAAAATTGGACAATAGACAATTGGGGAAACTTCACCTGGTCTGATGATTCTCAATTTCTGCAGCGACATTCAGTTGGTCAAAATTTGGCATCAACAACATGAAAGCATGAATCCATCCTGCCTTGTATCAGTGGTTTAGGCTGGTGGTGGGGGTGTAATGGTGTGGGGATATTTTCCTTCCACACTTTGTGCCCATTAGTACCAATTGAGCATAATGTCAATGCCACAGCCTACCCAAGTAGTGTTGCTGACCATGCCCACCCCTTTATGACCACGGTGTACCCATGTTCTGATGGCTACTTCCAGGAGGATAATGCACAATGTCATAAAGTATGATACTCTCAGACTGGTTTCTTGAACAAGACAATGAGTACACTGTGCACAAATGGCTTCCACAGTCACCAGATCTAAATCCAATAGAGCACTTTTGGGATGTGCATGTGCAGCCGAGGAATTTGCAGCAACTACGTGATGCTATCATGTCAATATGGAACAAAATCTCTGAGAAATATTTCCAGTACCTTGTTGAATCTATGCCATGAAGGATTAAGGCAGTTCTGAAGGTAAAAGGGGGTCCAACCCGGTACTAGTAAAATGTACCTAATAAAATGGCCAGTGTGGGTATATTTTTAGAGTTGCTGAAGTTAATATAAAATGCATTCAAGTGAAATAATAATGATAATGATAAAATAAAAATCATATTACAAATAAACTTTTCCCTCTTCAGATGAAAATATTTATATAAAACACTTATTTATTATTTTTGGTTATTTTACCCCTTAAAATTTTTTATTTTAATGTTAGAATTCAATTGTATTTCTGTGGCATTACATTTAGTTAGCTCTACCCTAGAGTCACGTTTGACTGATTTTATTATAATTTAGCTGACGGTGTTGCTCCAGAAAACAACTCTACAGCTTACTTACGTCAGGCCGCAACACCTGTAACGTTACATCCATCACAGTCATCTAATAGAAAAAAAAACAACAGGTTTTACATTTTTTTTTTCATCCAGATGATTGAGAATCACAGTCAGAGAAACAGAGATGGAGTGGAGGAGACGAGCGCTGATGCTTGCAGCTAAATATACCAGAAAGTGTACGCGCTCACGCCTCCCTGAGCTTCACCTTGAGCTCCACCGGCGCCGCCATTGGAAGAGAGGCTGGAAACCTCGCGCTTTCATTGGCCGATAGGGGCAGCCTGTTGCTGGGCTGTTTCCATGGAGATGGCTTATCGAAGGTGCCGCTGGAGCCGTCACTGGGGAAATAGATGGCAAAGATGGTTAATGAGAAAAACTGATGACTCTCTCTCTCTCTGTGTGTGTGTGTGTGTGTGTGTGTGTGTGTGTGTGTGTGTGTGTGTGTGTGTGTGTGTGTGTGTGTGTGTGTGTATGTGTGTGCGCGTGTGAGAGATACAGACAAAATGGATTGTAGGCAACAGTGCAAAAAAGGATGGATGAAGCCAAAGAAACCGGTTGGAAACAAGTGGCTGCTCATAACAACATACAGATATGGAAATGAAGTGTTTGAGAACAATGTTATTATTTCATATAATCCACACTTCTTAAAAAATTTGAAATACAAATGTTGCAAATGTTTTTCAGACAAGTAAAAAGTAGTGGGCAGTGCGGTGACACAATGGGTAGAGCTGTCGCCTCAAAGCAAGAAGGTCGCTGGTTCGAGCCCCGGCTGGGTCAGTTGGCATTTCTGTGTGAAGTTTGCTTGTTCTCCCCATGGGTTTCCTCCGGGTGCTCCGGTTTCCCCACAGAGTCCAAAGATATGCTGTAGATGTATTTGGCAAGCTAAATTGTCCATAGTGTAGGTGTTTGAATAAAAGTGTATGGGTGTTTCCCAGTGATCGATTGCAGCTGGAAGGGCATGCACTGTATAAAACATATGCTGGAGAAGTTGCTGGTTCATTCCGCTTTGGTGACCCCCAATTATTGAAGAGACTAAGCCGAAAAGAAAATGAATCAACATACATAATGCACATAGGCATAAATCCTTTAAAGGGACAAAAATTTTCATTCTTAAAGCACTGTTTCCTCTACGATTTTTTCCAGCTGTGGCAGCAGGCACAGATCTTCCAACTACCTAAGGTGTTATTTCAATGACAAATGTCATAGATTTATGTAATCCGAGCATGCAAATCTCTTTGCTTGTATAACCTTGCCGGTCTTACACCACCTAACCCGCTTCCAGCTAGGATCGAACCGGCGACCTTCCGCATGGGAGTCGGTTGCTCTTCTAAGGAGGCTTAAGACCAAGGCCTCTAGCGTCTGTAGCTAGAGCACCTTTAGTGGTCAGATGATTGAGGTTTACCTGCACAGCATGTCCTAACTGGCCTCGGTTACACTTACCCCCCCTAAACCTTACTCCCATCCAGGTCACAGCACCAATGTAACCTCGCCGGTCCTACACCACCCAACCCGCTCCGAGCTGGGATTGAACCGGCAACCTTCTCCATGGGAGTTGGTTGCTCTACCAAGAAGGCTAAAAGCCGTGCTAGAGCATCTTCAGAGGAGTGAGGTTTACCTGCACAGCACAAAACTTCTTGCACCCTCCCAAATACGTCATGGAAACCATGAAAAGGGATAGTTCACCCAAAAAGCACTTTAAGAGTTCACACTTAGCTGAGGAGTGAGCCCTAAGCTCAGAATATCCTCGAGCCTGGAGCTCCCTCCCGTTTGAAGGGCAAGAGGGGAGTTTGAGCTCAGGTAGGTCCAGAGAACTCCCCTGCTTGTGAATGTGTTAGGAATAGCTAAGAGATATAGCTCGCTAAGGGTGCTTTCACACCTGTGAATCGATTAATTTGTTCAAAAAAAGGGACTAAAATTGTAACATCATTGCTCTGTTCTTGGTGACCAAAATAGCTAAAACAATTCATGTGTGTGTAAACTCTGTGTAACACTGTGTAACAGTTTATTTTGCAAAGTTCCACTCAGCTGTCAGGGTGGTGGTTTGGTGGTTTGACATTGTGCGCGAGACGTGTCTGAAGAGCGAGGGGGGATGCGGTGGGGAGGTGCTAGTAAGGTGCGCGACGTGTTTGAAGACCGGGAAGTAGACGCGCGATTCAAGGGAGATTATCACTTGTTTGCGGGCACCTTTGTGCATTTGCGGGTGACTACCGGAACTTCCGGGAAACTTGGGATGTCTGGAATGACCTACATATTACATATACATAAAACACTGTGCCGAGCTTGGATTGTATCACTTTCTCACAACAATCAATCCGCTCCAGAGTTTGTTTCAATCGAGCCGAGACCATCTCATTCAGGCCATCTCGGACCGATTGTTTTGCTGCAGATCTGAGCGTGATGGCTGGTTTCACATATGCCAAATAAATCGCGCTAATGGGCAAACGAGACAGATTCCAAAACAAAAGTCTAGGTGTGAAATCACCCTAAGATTCTTATGATGCCACTTTGAATTAGTCAATTTACTTATATGGTATGTCTTTGGACTGTGAGAGGAAACTGGGGAACCCGGGGAAAACCACAAGTACGGGGAGAACTTGCAAACTCAGCACAGAAATGCTGACTGGCCCGGTAAGGGCTCCAGCCAGTGGCGTTCTAGCTGTGAGGCAACAGTGCTAACCACTGGGACACCATGCCACCTTATCAGGAGAAGGGGGAGGAGGAGGGGTGGAAGGAGGGATTTTTCAAGACGAAGATGACTTAAGCAAGAAATTAGTTCATAAATAAACCATCCTTATTCACCCTTGACTTTTTCGAAACCGGTTAGGTTTTGTTAAGATTTTTGTTAAACACAAAATAAATACATTAAAAAATGTTGGATGGTTATCAAATGATAGGCACCAAAAAATTGAGGTCATGTGCATATTCACGATAACTCGATACATAGATGGACTAATAAATATCTGTGTTCAGTCAGTAGTCATCTCATGATGCTGGGAGTAGGCATGGGACGATAACCGTTTTCAAGGTATACTGTGGTTTGGAAAGGTCAAAGTTTTGAAAACCGTCAAAATTTTCTACTATACCGTTCCTAAGGTATGTATAAGATTTTTTATTTATGTTTTTTTTACAACAGTATCTCCAGCAGAAAAGATATCCAAAGATGACGTTTTAAATTGTAAAAAGAAATCTGTTTTTGAAACAAATGAAGACAGCAGAAGTCATTATTTATTTAGCCTGATGTGTTTACTGCTCCAAAATATTTTAACTGTTTCTAAAATAAAATATATTGTGTTTAAAAGGGAAAAAAGTTTTTGTTCTTAACTAAGAAACTTAAAAAATATTTATTTTAGTGCAGTGATCACAATACCGCGAAACCGTGAAATTTTTCATCCAAGGTTGTCACACCGTCAGAATCTTATACTGGCCCATGCCTAGCTAAGAGTTCAATACCAGAAAAGAAAAAGCCACTAGAGTCATTCGGCTGATGTTTCTGGAGCCTCCGTTACCCTCATTAGTGTCCGCTGACCTTCAAATGCATTTCCTATATCAATCATTCAGAGCGAGTGATACTGAGAGACCAGCCTCTACTCGAGCAGAGCTGAAGCACATAATTACCTGTGATCAGACCCACTGGTTTTAATAATCGCAGATGCGTTGAGCAACCCGATTCAGATTCATTAAAATCTAAGCATGACTGTAATCACTCCATTTACTGGGAGCCGCATTTGATCTTGAGGGTCTTAAGGGTTTACAAGTAATGTACAAGATTAAAGTGACATTAGTTAGTCTTTGACTAATAATTGTTTTATTGCTTTGAAAAAAATATTTATTATACTTTTTATTTATATAAAAAGGTGTCTGTGTTTATATATATATATATATATATATATATATATATATATATATATATATATATGTATATATATATATATATATATATATATATATATAAAATGTAATATATTTCAAGTTACTTCCTTTCTAAATCAAATCTGGTTAAAAATCCGCACCAAAGCTGCTTTTTTTTCACAAATCCATATCACTCGGATATATGTTAAAATTAGAAATGTAAAAAACTATAGTATCACTACATTTAATTCACAAGGTAAATAAAAAGATAACACTAAACTTCAGTTAGCACTGTTGCTTCACAGCAAGAAGGTCGCTGGTTCGAACCCCAGCTGGGTCAGTTGGCATTTCTGTGTGGAGTTTGCATGTTCTGACAGTGTTCGTGTGGGTTTTCTCCAGGTAAATTGGGTAAGCTTAATTGTCAGTAGTATGTCCTGGTCCTTCAAGTTGAGGATTGAGTGTTGGGTTAACAACCCACCTCCTAAAAACTAAATGTTACAAAACACCAATATGGTGCGGCTAAATATCAACTACTATATAAATGGCCCTGGGAGGGAGTAAGTATATACTTTTGTTATACATACTTAAGATTTAACAGACTCAAAAGAAAAAGATTGTCAGTTATTTTTAAGCTATTGTATCATAAAACATCTGTTAAAGTTTCTTACGACATGAGCTCTTGAATAATACACACATCTCATATAAAAGCACAGTAGCTAACTAACCCACATGGAAAGAACTTTTATAAGTACAGTATATATGCGTGTATATGAAACCTATATGCAGTATATATACACATATATGACAATATATATATATGGAATATATGCATATATTTGCCACATATAGACAAAATTGAGGTGGATACATGTGCATAAGCAGGTCATATAGGTCTCCTGTATTGATTCTTTATATTCATAAATAAGTCCTACATGTACATACATGATATGTCTCCTAATAAGCTCATATCTCACTTTGGCAACTGTCATACATGATGCCTTGCCTAGGTCATATTTTTTATTATCAAGGCTAGAACTAACTTAAAAAAATGCAAAAAACATATGTATGTGCGAACACTTGAAACTTGTATCACAAAACTGGCATGTTATGGAATTAAACTATGGCAAATAAGCGAGTGGAGGCGGAAAGCTTTGACGTCTACACAGTTTCCTGAAACATTTCCAAGATCAATTCTTTCTTGTATGAACATGGTGGGAAAGAAGCATATGTATAACAATTTATCTTTTTTTTTTTTTCTTTCCTTTATTGTTTTTTGTCTTATTTTTTGTTTTTGTACTATATTTTTTCTTGTACTATTTGATTGTTCATAAGTAAATAAAAATGTACATTTATTTTATTTATGTTGTCTATCAGCTATGGATTTTAATAATTTAAACATATGTGCATATATGCACACATTTATGCATGCATATTTGTACCTATATATAGGCACAAATGTACATATATAAATAGACATACTGTAAATGAACATATATATAGGAAAACAGCCAATTTTATATATGTCACATTAAAAACCTATATCAAAACCTATATTAAAATGTACTTGTCATATATAGGTACTTTCCGTGTGGGAAGTTGGAAAAGGAGAGAGGATAAAAGCGGATATTGAGCAAGCCCAGAGCAAATCTCTAATTTAATTATAAATCCACTACTGGAGAATGTGAATCTGACTGACTGCTTCTACAGGGCCTAGCCATGTCTCCTCCATCCCAATCACTCCAAACATGCTAAATGACACAAATTGATTTTAAATGACCAGAGACAATGCAATTTAAAAGAGGCAAAGCCAATGGAACTGAAGCTAGGAAATGCCTACATTTCCAAGCACACGCGCAGATAGTAATATTAAGCCATATGAATGACCTTGACAGTCGGACGAGGCCTACGAATTATGAATAAATTATTCGAGAATGAGGTGTTGCAGAGATTGTGCTCACCTCGCTGAGAAAAAATGCGCCCTCTGCTGTTTGTAGAAGATAATACACTGATCTGCTTTTCACTACTCACTGACAGTCTTTTCAAAACGGTAACACACATTTTACTCAACAAAATGTGTCTTCTGTGTGTTTTTAGATATACATGATAATTGTATCGATTTAAACGAACTTTAATAATAAATTGTATCACTTAAAAGAGAGTTTTTATGAAAGTTTATCGACAGGAGATGTGGCGACATCTTGTGGTGAAATGAAATACGGAAACAAAACTAACGAATCTGTGCGTTGGCTAAAAAAAGAATCCTCGTTTTCTATGAAAACATAGTTATGACAGATATACACATTAAAACATTAAAGGAAACGTTACTGATTGTGATCCACAACATGAAAAGTGCATATCAAGTAGGCTATATTAAGGTACCAGATCGTTTGCGTTTCTCCCTTACCTGTTCGATTAACGTTGACATTGACCTTAGGAGGTCTGGATGTAAACACGAGTATCTCATTCCTCCAAAACCTTAGGTTAAACCCAACCATAGTTCTCACCAAAATACCACAACATGCTAGAAAATCCAGCCTAGCTTGCGGCTATAGCATGTCACTAGATGGTGCAGATTGGCAAGTAGATACCACGGGTCAGAGGTCATACAGCCTTAAAGGGGTCAAAATATTAGTTATAAATTGGTCAGTCAGAGTGCTAATGATCAGCCTGCACTGACTAATAATGAAAACACAGCAGCTAGGAATGTTTTAAAACAATTAAACTACTATTTGCACCAATCTGCCTCTATGTTTCATGCGCTCCATTGCAAGACATTACTTTTTTAATAATATGTAAAATCAAGAATAAATAATAAATCAAACTTATAATCCAATGCTTTTAACTAAAACAAAAAAGTATTTATTTTCCATTATCCAATCTTATTTCCGTGTATATGTCAACCTCTGGTTTTATTTGATTGATATGCTTCAAAACAATGACGAAATGTCTATTTAGATGTATGAATACAAAATGTACAGAAGGGACAGTTCACTGTCACGACCCGGCTCAAAGGCAATGACAAATCAAAGGGAGGACATACACAAGATGGTTTGGAACCAAAAATATTTATTTAAACATTAAATAATAAACAAGAGCTCACTTCGGGTTAGCAAATATCCAATATTAACCAAAGCCACACAGAAACAAAACAAAATAAACAGGAGCAAAAGCCCGGCTCTTCACAAGCCAACACTGCTGGCTTTTTATAGAGGGGAAACCGGGTGTTGCCAGTTGAGCAGATGAGTCTCTGTCCTTACCCCTTCGGCTGATCAGTGGGTTGGTCTAAGACAGGGGTGGGCAAACTAGGTCCTGGAGGGCCGGTGTCCTGCACAGTTTAGCTTCAACACTAATCAAACACACCTGAACAAGCTAATCAGTGTCTTCAAGATCACTAGAAATCTATAAACAGGTGTGTTTTATTAGAGTTAGAGCTAAACTGTGCAGGACACCGGCCCTCCAGGACCGAGTTTGCCCACCCCTGGTCTACGGGACTCGTCATATCACCCAAAAATTAAAATTTACCCACTATTCACTCACCCTCAAGTGGTTCCAAAACTTTTTGTTTTGTTCTTCAACAAATAGCCTACTGTGGAAGTCAATGGTAACAGTTTCCAGCTTTCTACAAAGTATCTTCTTTTGTGTTCAACAGAAGAAAAGAGTCAAACAGGTTTGGAACACGTAAAGGGTGAGTAAATAATGACAGAATTGTCAGTTTTTTGTATACTCTCACTTAAAAGTCCTCTTGGAAAGTTTTAATGTATACATTGAAAGGTCATATATTACAACGTCATGTGTGTTCAAGGGAATTCTGTCAGAGCAACATGGCAGTATTCGATATCTACTGTATAATTAAAAATATAATCTGCAAAATGAACAATAGAAAATGTGCACCAGCATTTTCTTAAAGCTTTTAACCAGTTTAGGAAGATGCGACAGAATTGCCATCAAATTTTGTAATGCAAATGACAGAAAAAAAAGAATCTCAGCAAATTTAGCATCAATACAGATTCATCCATTACATTTGAGTTTCTACACATTATTACAATTTTGGCTGTGTTCCGGTCTACTTTCAGACACGCATCCACAATTTTCCCCCCCATTGTTCCCTCGGGGTAATCACCAACGTTTGACTTGGTGACAATGTCATGTGTGTTCAAGTGAATTCTGTCAGAGCAACATGGCAGTATTCAAATATTATACATTCGAGTATTATAAAGCATAAACAATTCAGAGTAAATATGAGGTTTTCGTTTTTTATGCATCCCAGCAGGCACAGAACATCAAAATTACGTCAGATTGACGGTGTACCCCAACATCATGGCGATGTTGTATTTTGTTTGGAAATGAAAATCGGGTAGAAATCAGAATGACAATGTCCAACCTAAAATCAACCAAATATCAAAGTCATTTAGTTATAGCTTGTTATAGATGTTATAGCTTGACATTGTGTGGACGTTACCACTATAACGTCTATCAGATGTTGGATTTTGGTTGTCATACCTGACGAATAAATGTCAGTATTTAATGTTAATATGTCGTTGTTTTAAGATGTTGGCTCGACCTTGGATTTTGGTCACTTTTCAACACAACCTAAAATCAACATCATTTGACATCATTATTGGACTTTAACGTTGTCCTTAGATGCTGGCTAGACATTGGATTATGATCACCTGATGTCACAACCTAAATCTAACCTAATATTAACGTCTTATGACATTGTGTGCCTGCTGGGATTAATGTCACATTAACAATCAGCCCCATTTCTGAGACCATATGCAGGCCCATTTAAATTCTACACAGAATGCTGTGTTTTTAAAGTGATATAGGGGAGATTGGACATTTGACAGACTCCGCAGTACTATAAGACAGTGGCTGTCGTAAACTGTCATATGCAGCTTTATCAAGCTCAACAGCGTGTTTCAAGGCACTTCAGGGAGAACTTTCACAATTCCTGTGTTTGCGCTGTCAAACTTTCTGACGCGCTTAAACCCAATGTAACATCTGGTAATAGTTATGTAACACTAACTGGTGCAACATGCTGTAATATTATACTTCCATGGGTGAAATTCCCAAAGTGCCGCAGTGTTATACTGCTCTCTCCGCACACATTGGCACTGATATATTCAAATCCTTGTTTTACATCTTCTCCAATTTATTCATTTTTGGTGGCGTATTTCCAGTGCTTTCCTAAATAGCTGTCATTTGATATTCGCCTTTAAAGCAGAACGAGCGAGAAAAACACTGATTACATGGATATTTCCTCTGTTGTGACCCCAGGGTTACATTCTTCACTCAAGGGCACAGTGCTGATAAAATGGGAATGTGATCTTAGTAATTCACCAGTTTCTAGGACACCCTCAGTGGGATTGAAACTTGCATTTCTTTTGCTGGCAGCAATGAGATTTAACTATTAGAATACCCTAACTTTCCTTTAAGGCGACAATAATTGTATGTTTTCTCCCTTTAAAGGGCTAGTTTGTACAAAATCTTTATTTTCTGGTGATTTTCTTTCCCTCAGGCCATATAAAATGTAGGTGACCTCAATTGAATTAAAGAGGGTTTTACAACACAGGCTCATTCTGAAAATGTAGCCCTATATACTTGTCTGGAGATCGCGAATTATGTAGCCAGAGGTACGTATGTCTTTAAGAGTGCTTTCACATCTGTAGTTCACTTTATTTGGTCCGGACCAAGGGCAATAAATGATACATTGTAGCTTTTTCTGTCATCTTTGGGTCGTTTTCACACCACACTGCTGGCTTTGGTCCGAACCCGTTGAAAAGAACCAAAATGCAGTCATCTGACAAAATCCACATCACTCATTGGCCAGATGTTGTTGAACATATTTCCTAAACTGCTTATTGATTGGTCAGAATTCGCGTGCGGGAAAATGACAATGAACTCCCACAAGTAAACAAACCAGCAGACACAAAATGTCGCTTTTTACTATGGAGGGATGACTGCGCTGGCTGATTGTATCCCTGCTTTAGACAAACTATAAATTTTAAAAATGAAGCACGGCCGCGGCTGGAAAACAATGTTTTAATGCATCGCACATCACCTGAGGTGGAGGCGTGAACTAATTTAGCTAAACTGAGACATGGCCATCTTCTGGAAATATTAGCAACGATCCATCAGGTAATGTTTTTCCCTCTCTCTCTCTCTCTTCATTATTTTTGGTTAAAGCGCTGTCAACACATATATTTTCTCCATATCCACCCAGCTGGATTAGTCCAAAAGGTGTAGTACTTTTTGCGGTTGTGTCTGTTTTAGTTCGGATCATATTCTCACCACAAACCCACCACTCCAGGGTTCGTCTGAAAGCGTACTAAGACCACCTCTTCAAGCACGTCTCGGTATGCTTTTTTGGTCCAGTTTTGGTGCGCACTCGAGTAAGATTGCTGCATTCACACATACCCAAACGAAGGGCACCAAGAGGGAAAACGAACTCTAGTGCGATTCAACAAAATAAATGAGGCAGGTGTGAAAGCACCCTAAAATGAACGATACGGCATTGTATGAAGCCGTTTCTTTTAGTGCTTACCAGCTTTCCCACTCTTACCAGTTTGTCCAGTAGCTTACCATGTACGTTGGCGGACTTCAGATGCAAAGAGGAGTTGACCATGACAACGGGGTTTGAGTCTGGCGAAGAACGGTTCCAGAAACCAGGTAAGGCAAAAACAAAAGCCAAAAAATAAAACACACAAGTAAATTACAGGGTGAGAATGTCTCATCAACATGCATCAAACAAATACATTTTGCAGTTCTGAACACAACTGAAACAGTATGAAATAGTAAAAGTATAATTACACTAAGCATGTTAAGTCAGAAATGTCACGAAGGCCCTGTTGCTCCCAAAAACAGAAGTTTTTTTAAAAGTATGATAATAATAGTGTGGGATAAGCTTAATAATTTCTTATTATCTAATTTATCATGGCAGTATTTATTTTTTGGTATTGTTTGTTCTTTTTATTGTTTTTTTATTTTGCCCTCCACGTCTCTTCATTCTTCTCTCTATTTTGTACATATGACTTTAACCCAGCAACGCAATAATATCCAGCTGCAACGGATTAATCAAATGGTCAGTGGAGGGAGAGGGGTGGTATAATTTTTTTAAATGTAATAAAATACAATATTATACCTTTATAAAATGAAAAATAAACATTTCTAATAAAAATATTTATCTATTTTTAATATTTGAAACCTTTAATAAGGTTCATTTCAAAAATAGTTTGGCACAGTGGTGCATGTGTGGCCATATGCGCCGCATATACATCATACCCCCTTTTTGCACCCCTGATTAAAGCGTCTTCTTTTCTAATTGTACTGACATGTGGCTGTGGTGATTAATTACTACAAGCTTACCATCTTTAATTTACTTTATTACAAACATGCATCGTTTTAAAATCATCTTAAACTTGTAAAACTAGTTCTTGATCACAATTTAGGATGATAGATGATCACAGAGAGGTAAACAGATATTTCAATCCCAGTTGCTTTGTGCACGTTCTGTCTTGTTGATATGATTATACTTGTTACTACGAAGACATAAAATACATGGCTGTCAGTCATTTCGGTGGGCGGGGAAACCACTCTCGCATGTCACGTTGCGGTCGGCCTAAAAATGGGAGGGATTTGGATCCTATTTTAACGTCGGGAAATTAAAAAAATGTACTTATTTTCTTTATATCACCCCAATATGATTGTGGACACACTATACCAACACACAGTTCTGTCCAAGCAGCTTACAAAAGATGATTTACATCATAGAGGCCCTTTAAAAGTTTCTTTTTTGAACCTGTTTGTGATTTTCAAAACAAACGATGATATTTTGAAAAATTACCAAAAAACCATTGACTGCCATATAAAAAAAAAATACTATTGAAGTCAATGCCTACTGATTTTCAGCATTTTTCAAAACATCTCCTTTTGTACTTAATAGAGGAAAGAAACTCAAACAGTTTTGTTACGATTGGATGATGACAGAATTTTCAGCTTTAGGTGAACTGCCCCTTTAATGCTTATCCTGGATGCTAGTTGCTTGGTAGTAGTTTTGTGTGCTGCAAAGGTGCTGTTTTCAATCAGGCGATAATATAACACCAAACGAAAGCCTGGACAATGGATAAATATTAGCTTTCCCCCATGCTATCTTCAAAATGAGTTTCGCTATGAATGTCTGCAGCCATAAGGAGAGCAGCGGCAATAACTTTAGACGCAGCGTGTAGTTTCTGCCTATGGTGGGAGGCCCTTCATCACTAACTGATTGCAGAAACTTCTCACAGCTGGCCTGTTTTTAATGAAGGACCGCTTTAGTGCTCTGATGCAATATTTTGTTATCGCATGTGGCCTACATTAGGTGGGATAAAACATCTGGGGAGTGACATTTGTGTTTGTGAAGTGGAGCTCGCTACAGTAGTAAGCCCGTTGCCTGAGGAGACGCAACTGTTTGCTTAAAACCGTGTCCCAGAATGCACCATAAACAACATTGAGCTTCAGATGCTCCATTTATTCACTACGAGAAATATCGTCGTGTCTGGTTTGGTCGTTAGACGTGAAGAATGAGGGCATATTTCATAATGCCGCTGTACTTTTTAAACAGCTATAATGAAGATGAGTAAAAGAAAAATGAAACGACACCAGAAGGATATTAGTCATGCCCAGTGTCGTACAGCGATGCTTTTTTTTTTTGTGGAAATACAAGATACATTTTGATGTGCGACCTGCAGTTGTGTCGTATTAGTAAGTGAGTCATCAGTTATTCAGTGTTTTGTCTATCAAATGGTGCCCAAATAAATAAAATACAGCATGTGTTCAGACTGGATATGTTCATAAGAATATATTATTTTCTTTTATTTTTTATTTAACAGGGTTAATAGATAATCAATTGTGCTGCAGACTAGCTCTACACTCAAAAAACACCTTTGCTGCTTGTTCAAACTACTTATTTAAAATGAGTTGAAACAACACAGTTCTTAGGTGAGGGCGGGGACGAAAGTAACATAAAAACCTCATTTTAAAAGATATGTTTTTAGCAGAAATATATTTTTGCTGTGGTTACTAAATTAGGTGTTATTTTATATTAATGTTAAACAGTTCCAATATAAGTGAAGCAGGGGAGTTCTCAAGATCTACCTGAGCTCAAACTCCCCTCTCGCCCTGCAAACGGGAGGGAGCCCTGGGCTCCAGGGTCTTATGAGCTCAGGGCTCTCTCCCAGGACAGCTTGCCAAACAGGCTTTATAATCAATTATCAGCTAAGTGTGAACTCTTGAACTTCGCTTTAAGCAAAAGTTTTACATTGTTACTTTTAATTCCATCAGCAGGGACGAAAGTGACACACGAGTGCCTCAAAAGTAACTCAAAAATATTTGCTACATTTACTGGCCTAATCTTGTTTAGACATATATCTGACTATGACCTTGATAATGTTCACTGCAAACATATTTTGTGCTTTGTTCTTGCAAAAAAAGTTAAACAGTATTTTTATTTTAAATTTCAGCTTCATCAAATGTTTCAAAAGCGAGCCAACAATGCAAAATAAAAAAAAAAAAAAATAGAAAATCTAAAATTTTTGAATGTCTATTATTATTATTGGCAACATGCATAATTAAAAACAAAAACAAAAAAACATCTGAATCCAAATACTAACTCTAATGTGGAAGTGAAAATAAGGTTTGTCTATGAGCAGTGCATGGGATATATATGACAGTGTTATTTTCCTCCCCACAGGAACTCTCGCCATTTAAACCTGATTTACTTTTAAACTGAAAAACTCAATGTTTAATTGCACTAAATAACCTGCAGATTGATCATTACTGTAATGCATGAAAACAGAAAGAAAACTTAAAATAATGAAAAAAGAACCATTTAGTACCACAATAATTGACTTTTTGCACTTAAAAACTGAAATTTGGAGCTAACTGAGGGACACCGTCCCAAAATCACATGATATTTTGCAGGAAGGGTTGCATACTGAATGTGCTGTCATAGCCTGGAAATCAAATGTTGTCAGGGCTTCGAGAAAATCGTTTTGTTACTTTTGTCCCAAGTTACTTTCGTCCCTAATATCCCTTAAGTTTTGTTTAAAAACTTAATTGTTTTATTTTTAATCCACTTAAATTTGTAAAAACATTTAAGTTAACGTAATAGATTTGTGTTGATACAACATGAAGGAATTATGTGGAACCCATGAAGCATTTTTTACAGTGTATTTAAGGTTAAATTCAGCTGTTTTGGGGCAGGGCAATGCTGAAACTTTTAATATAACAGAAATATCAACAATAGTATAAACTATACAATCTACATGCTCCATTTAATAAATCTACATAAAGCGAATCAAATTTAAGCCATACAGGACAAATTACACTTGATACTTTATTATCGAGTCAAAAAATAAAATTTGTGCTTTAAGGTTTGAGTGGATTAAGAATACATTTTATGATTTTTAGAAAATGTTTTTCCAAGTGTGTTTTAGAGTTTTATTCATTTTAGTAATAGTTTTGAAACATTATGTTTTAAGTTGCCAAGGAAACATTTGAATAATTTTCACGGATTTTTTATATTTTGTTAATTTCTTGTCATAATTTAAGTTTGTTTTTAAATATAAATGTAAATACACTGCAAAAACCAACAGTCAAATTCATTAAATAAAATAAGTTAGTTTTAACTTATAATTTTTTAAAAGGTTACTTTGACTCAATAAAAAAGTTATCGTAACTCATGAACGGAGTATATTAAGCAAAACTCAAAACTAATGAGTTATGAATTAATTAATTATTATTTTTGTGCTAACTTAACAATAACAAATCATTGTCAAACAAAAATATTATATGTGTATATGACTCTAGATAAAGTCATAGTCACATAGTAAACAGTAGGGGAGACCGAGGATGATTGTAATAATATTTCTTTAGCACCTAAAACTACCCTTTTTTAGCTACATGACTGAAACTTTTAGGCAAAGTACTCACATTTCCGATTCATGGAATTGGTAGTGTTACAACTCTCCCTGTGTTTCAACTATACACAGTCTCCCCTACTCAAACTATATTGTTTCAAAACTTAAATGGTTTGCCACAATCAGGTTCCTCAAATGATTTAACTTTACTCATTATTGAGTTTTACAGTGAATAACTTTAATAAAATATAACTTAAATAAAAATAAATAAATATGATTATTGTTAAATGTTGTTAAGGTATAGTGTTTTGAATTTGAAGTACTACTAAAATGAATAAAACAACTATATGTTTATTTTTATTACAGAAACTACAAAAAAACCTAATTTAATATTGAAAACTTAAACTTAAACTTTAAAAAATAATAGTAGTTATCTTTATTTTTTAATTTGTTTGTCTGTTTATTACATGTTCAAAATAAAGTCTAAAATTTATATTATACATTTTGCAGAACCAAATATATAGCCTAAACGCTGATTCTTCAAAATACACTTTATTTAGTATATTTAGTTTAAAATAAAAACATTTAGAATAATAATTATCATATAGTCAAATTTTTATTTTAATATAAATATATATATTTTTTTATTAAATTTTTTAAGGCTCTGTGCAGTATGAATAATGTCCACATGGCGGCGCTGTCTCCTTTTCTTCCTCCATTCGTCCTCCACAGTATCCTCTGCGTATTTCCAGATCTCCCCCGCTTCTTCTCCATCCTCTCCAGTGCATCACACCTTTATTCGCGATATCTTTGTCCGTCTCTCCGTCAATCTCTTCAAGACACAGCAGAGGTCAAAGGCTGAATAAACACCATTGAAGAACAGCCAAGAGGGACTAATAGCTCCCGGCAGAGCGCCGTCATTTTCCTCTCCTTTTACCTCATTCACCACCTCGTCGCATTTGTGTTTATTTCTGTCATTCACTCTTTTTCTCTCTCTCTCTTCCTCTCCTCAGCTAGAGTCTCGCCAGTCAGAGGTTAAACCGAGCATTAGCCGTCAGCGAATGGCCCGTTTTTAATCGCTGATTGCACATCATTGCTATCAACATTTAATCATGGCCCCAGTCGCTTCCCCGCGCGCCCACAGCTGACTTTAACCGGCTCTGACACGGAACAATCGCCGCACTCAGCTTGTATCTCATCAGCCACGGAGCCTTGAGATCCGACTCATTAAGGAAAGGGCTAACGAATGCGGGGTGACAGGTGCTTTAGGAGGCTACGCTGTTTAAATAAATAAATAAATAAATAAAAAAGTCGCTAGCTGAACTGGCTCATTACGACGCACTAGCGCTGGAGAGGATAAATTAGCAATGTATTCATTATGTCCTCATGAAAGCCATGTCAAGTCGTCGTCGCGCAAGTGTTGAGGCCAGTTGGGTTTCAATTACAGGGAAAGCTATGAAGAGTTAATGGGTATTAACACGGAGTACGTGCTGCTAATGAATCAGGCAGCCTTTTGGTGGGCAACAAATGGCAAACAGAGTCTGACTCAAGCAGCCCTACAATCGAGGCGTCGTGAGGCATACAAATGACCCGAATGGCCAGCCGCACGCGGGTAGTTGATGCCTTTGCCGGGGTGGAATTAGCATATTAATCAAACTCAACAGGGGACTAGTTCTCATTGAGGTAATTGCATTCTCTATGGTGACCGGTTTCGAATTTCATCAACCTGGGTTTTGTGATCAAAAGTTAGATGGACTGCCTGTAGGAAGGCTGAGACAATTTTCTTACTCATAATCGAATGAAAAGCCGTCCGCCATCTTAAAGGGATAGTTCACCCAAAAATGTAAATCAGTTAATTAATTACTCACCTTTTGTCATTCCAAACCCCTCAGACCTTCGTTCATCTTGGGGACGCAAATAAGATATTTAATAAAATCTGAGAGCTGTCTGACCCTCCATAGAGGAGACATTCAAAGTCCAGAAAGGTACCAAAACACTTCATGAGTCTTCAATGGTTAGTTAAAAAAACAAATTAACTTACAAAAATGATGTCTTGTACACAGAGAAGTTCTTCAAAGGAAGCAATGGTATTCTGAAGGAAGGCTGAGACAATTTTCTTACTCATAATCTAATCAAAAGTCGTCCGCCATCTTAAAGCAACAGTTCGCCCAAAAATATATAAATAATTTAATTAATTACTCACCTCATGTCTTTCCAAACATCTCAGACCTTCATTCATCTTGGGGACACATTATATTTTTAATGAAATCTGATTAGATAATCACAGAGGAGGCGCTCAAAGTCCAGAAAAGTACCAAAAAGTCCTCAAGTCCTGTAGATCAGTGTTTCTCAACCATGGAGGACCACCTGATCTGCACATTTTCCATGTCTTCTTAAGCAAACACACCCGATTCAGATCATCTCATTAGCAGAGACTTAAATACCTGTAATCGGTGTGACAGACAAAGGAGACGTGCAAAACATGCAGTGTTGGTGGTCCTCCAGGAACGTGGTTGAGAAACACGGCTGTAGATACAGAAAAGTCCTTCAAAGGAAGGGACTGTATTCTGCCGACTAAAATTTGAATTTCATCGACCTGGTCATCTGCCATCTAAAAAGGATAGTTCACCCCAAAATGTAAATCAGTTGATTCATTACTCACCTTATGTCATTCCAAACCCCTCAGACCTTCGTTCATCTTGGGGAGACAAATAAGATATATTTAGAAAAATCTAAGAGTTGAGTCTGACCCTCCATAGAGGAGACATTCAAAGTCCAGAAAGGTACCAAAACATCCTCAAAACAGTCCATGAGTCTTCAATGGTGAAATCATAGTTTTTTTGAAAAAAACTAAGGAAGTAACAAAAATGATGTCCTGTTTACAGAGAAGTTCTTCAAAGGAACAAACGGTACTCTGCCGACAGACAAAGGAGATGTGCAAAACATGCAGTGTTGGTGGTCCTCCAGGAACGTGGTTGAGAAACATGGCTGTAGATACAGAAAAGTCCTTCAAAGGAAGGGACTGTATTCTGCCGGCTAAAATTTGAATTTCATTGACCTGGGTTTTGCAATCTAAAGTTAGATGGGCTGCCGATAGAAAGGCTGAGACCATTTTCTTACCCATAATCGTATGAAATTTTTCCGCCATCTTAAAGCAATAGTTTGCCCAAAAATATGTAAATAATATCATTAATTACTCACCTCATGTCTTTCCAAACATCTCAGACCTTCATTCATCTTGGGGACACATTATATTTTTAATGAAATCAGATTAGATAATCACAGTGAAGGCGTTTGAAGTCCAGAAAGGTGCCAAAAAGTCCTCAAGTCCTGTAGATCAGTGTTTCTCAACCATGGAGGACCACCTGATCTGCACATTTTCCGTGTCTTCTTAAGCAAACATTCCCGATTCATATCTTTTCATTAGCAGAGATTTAAAGACATGTAATTGGTGTGACAGACAAAGGAGACGTGCAAACTGTACTCTGCCAACTAAAACAACCTGGGTTTTGTGATCAAAAGTTATATTGGCTGCCGGTAGGAAAGCTGAGACAAGTTTTTTTCCCATAATCAAAAGAAAAGTTGTCTACCATCCTAAAGCAATAGTTCGCCCAATAATGTAAATAATATCATTATTACTCACCTTATGTCATTCCAAACCCCTGAGACCTTGGTTCATCTTGGGGACACAAATAAGATATTTTTAATAAAATCCAAGAGCTCTCTGACACTCCATAGAGGAGACATTCCAAGTCCAGAAAGGTACTAAAAACATCCTCAAAACAGTCCTAAGTCTTCAATTGTTAAATCATAGTTTTTTGAGAAACAAAAAAACTAACTAACTAACAAAAAAGATGTCCTGTATACAGAGAAGTGCTTCAAAAGACGGAACGGTACTCTGCTGACTAAAATTTGAATTTCATCAACCTGGGTTTTGTGATCCAAAGTTAGATGGGCTGCCGGTAGGAAGGCTGGACTAATTTTCTTACTCATAATCGACTGAAAAGTTGTCTGCCAATTTAAAGGGATAGTTCACCCAAAATGTAACTCATATAATTTATTAGCCTACTTACCTCATGCCATTCCAAACCCCTGGGAGTTTCGTTCATCTTGGGGACACAATATATTTTCTATGAAATATGATAACGATGTTTGAAGTCCAGAAAGGTATTTGAGGACAAAAATGTCCTCAAAACAGTCCTTGAGTCTTCAATGGGTAAATCATGGTTGCCAAAACTCAATCCTGGAGGGCTGGTGTGCTGCAGAGTTTAGTTCCAACCCCAATTAGACACCTGAACCAGCTTATCAAGCTCTTTCTATGCTAGAAACTTCATGGCAGGTGTGTTGAGGTGAGTTTAATCTAAACTATGCAGGATGCAGGCCCTCCAGGAATGAGTTTGGGTACCCCTGGGTTAAATCAAATTTTTTTTGAAGCCTCGAGGATACCTTGAATAAATGAACAAAATTGTTATCTGTAGATATAGAGAAGTCCTTCAAAGAAAGGGACTGTACTCTGCCGTCTAAATTTTGACTGCTGTAACTTTCTCTTGTTTGTGCGAAATCAAGGTCTGCAGAATCTCTGAACACATCCAACCTTGCTAAAACAGATGAGCTACAATCCTCCCAGGTAAGAAAAAATAACTGAGGCTAGAGTTCATTTGGGTTCAACAAAACGTTCTGGTATGATGATTACATTTCAGCTGCAACATTCAGATCAGAATTTGACACCAAATGAGTGAACTAGGCTGGTGGTGTAATAGTGTGTCGAAAATGTCTTGGCACACTTTAGCCCTTGTAGTACTAGCTAAGCATTATGTAAACTCCGCAGTCCAGAGAATTGTTGCTGACCCTGACATTTATGACCACAGTGTTTCTAAAACACCTATAGCGACTTCCAGCAGGCTAGTGTGGCATGTCACAAAGCTCAGATCTGCTTTCTTGTGCATGACAGAAAGTTCGCAACAGCCTCAAGAGTCACCAGATCTCAATTCAATAGAGCACGTGCTGGAATGGGAGATTCATACAGTTTCATGTATGTGTATTCGACAAATCTGCACTGTGTTTAAAGCCAGCGACCAAAATTATCTAAGGTTCTGCATTTGTACTCATATTACCTGGTTACTATTGTACTTTAAGTTGAAAAGGTCTGAGTATGAAAGAATAGAGAGATTGCATTTATGCGGTTAGCTCAATGGAGTCACGCTTTGCGCAGATCATTTGCTGTAAACTGGAAATTGGCTCTCTGGAAATGTCAGTCAAAACATTCATGCCTTATCCCCCACTAGTGGAACACAAAAACAAAGGGGTTATTATCAAAATGTCAAAGTTGTTTTCCATACGATGGAAATGCATGGTGATGATCACAGGCTGTGAGGTTCAGGTGCAATTTCTTGTGGTTTGTTTAAACCAGTGTTTCCCAACCCTGTTCCTGAAGGCACACCAACAGTACGCATTTTTAACCACTTCCCAATCAAACCATAGACTATAAAAGATATGGACGTATCCGTAACGTCACCCATAGGTTTCTGAAGAGCGCAAATGAAGTTACAAGTAGGCATGGCCAAGCCTCATCATCTTGCTCACGTGTCATTGGGGGGGATCAAAAAGGGCGGAGCGTCAGTGGAGCTACAAATTCCTGTTAGCATTTTGCTTAGACAGGCTTTTCTTTGGGAGAAATGCTTATGCCAAGTTCAGACTGCATGATTTTAGCCCCGATTTTGACTCGCCGACAGGTTTTGAGAAATCGCCGACAAATGCCTGAAATCACAGTCAAATCGGTGCTCGTTCACGCGAGTAACAATCACACAGTATGAACTATCAAAGACGCGATCTGAGAGAATCGCTGATGAATTGCCGACATCCGTGAGAAATATCTGGAGCTGTCGGTAATTCAAATCATGCCGTGTGAAACGAGTTTTGACTGAAAATAACATCAACGATCACCTGCAGCCAATAAGAGAGCAGCATTCACTACTAAGGGAACCTGCAAGCCAGCTGGCGGTTGGAGGAGAAGTTTAAAGCGCTCATTTTTAGTTTACCCATGAAATTGAGGAAAAACTACTGGACATTTGGCAGGAGCACCATGTCTGTTTGACGTGTCATCTGAGCAATACGCACAAACGGGTTGAAAAATATAAAAAGTTTAAGAGGAATTGCTCCCTTCAAAGCCAGGTGAGCAAAATAAATACATTTTCTACCCCACTAAAGGCTTCTTTCTCATCATGTACTAAATAAGAAGATATAAATTACGTGACCTCACGCTGTTTCCATGTCTTCTCATGTGTGTTTGGTGGTGAAACGTAGTTTGGACAAAGTTGTTGGCGATTCTTCCTATTTTATAGTCATGCAGTGTGAACCAGTCTGTCGCTGATGCATTTTGCAGTGTAAATAAAGCACAGACGGAATGCTAGCCCAGATAGTCTTGCAGTGTGAAAACATCTGTGACACTACTAATAAAGTGTTTAGTCTTTTAAAAAACATTGTTGTAATACATTGAGCCTCAAACATGACATTTTTCTACAGGAGGATAACGTTAATTACTTACAAATACTCCAAATACAGTTTGTGTTAGTAAATGCAAAGCTATTAAGAAATGCAGGCATTACGCTGTATGACAACGTTTCAAATTACTTTGTCATGTTACAGCCTTCAGCTAATCAATCAGTCAGATTCTGGAAAACATTATAGTTCTAAAAAAAATTATGAATGATCTAAAGTAAAACAAATACATTTATAGAGATGGTATACTTCTCCTGGGAAATGGAGGCAACGTGAAAGGTTTGTGAGCACACAGCATGCCATATCATCTAATAATTATAATTCCAAAAGGCAACTGCCTGCGTAAAGCCACAAAAAAAAAAAAAAAATGTGGTGTATATGTCAAATTCAGTGGCTAATCAGCCGGAATCAGCTGAGGTGAAGTGACGGCGACCAGTGAGACCTAGTTGTCACTCAAGTGGCCACGCCCTTAACCATGCAGACTTAATATAACTTAATAAAAACGAAACGGATGAGTTCACCCCCTCACATTGGTCATGAAGGGTAATATTAGCTATATACACCAAAACCATCTTTGGAACCAGGCTGTAGACATGTTTTTATCAGCTGTAAAATTGGCCAATTTAGCATAGCAGTCAGTGGACATCTGGAGTTCCTGGAGCCAGCCCCTAAAGGCGAGTCAGTGTATTGCAGTAACAGTTACTTACGTATTGGCTTCACAAGGGAGACTGGGAGGTTTGCCGCTTGAATCAAACACACCTGAATCTACTCATCAGAACATTATAAGAGTCTCCAATGCCTGAATTAATGGGTTAGATAAAGGAAACATCCAATTTTGTACTGTTGACGTGCCTCTAGGAACACAGTTGGGAAACACTGATTTAAAAAACATAAAACTCAGTGTATCATTCTTGTTTTATTACTATTCATTCATTTTATAGCATCACATATTTTTCTGCTGTCAGAAATAACGAGTTTAAAGTCCAAATGAGTCCTTATAATTACTTAAATTCATTTTAATATAAAACATAAATTGACCAGCTGAGTCAAGAGCAGCCTTTGGCCAAGTACTTCAAGAAAATAACATTCATTACCTGTTTTAAATATTTAAAAGTCATGCAATTTTTATTCATTACTCGTGTTATGATTGCCCCAACCCGCAGAGCCGTGAAAAGATCTTATATAGCAGCGACGGCATTACCATCTGTCATTCATCCCAACTTTGCTGTAGTTTACATTCAAAGGCATCAAAACTTTTGACAGCAATTAAACAGACGCATTAAGCATTCTGAGCATCAAGATAAAAATGGGTATGAAAATGTCTTTCATAGTCACACGTCTGTTTCAAGAGCATCCTGAGCTTTCACTCGAGTTTGTTTGTGACTGGGAGAAAAAGAAATGTAACATTATATATTATTTATTTTGCCTACAGTCTACCAAGACATATGAACAGAATGAGAGATTTTCCGAGACTCAAGAAGGCTTTTAAATTTCTATTTATTCAAAGTCCTGCTCCTGAAGTTTAGACAGCACGTTGATGTTTGTCTTCACAGTTTGACATTTTCAGGGTTCAAGAGTTAAACGAGATCTTGTGAAGGTCTCTCAGATGGTAAATCAATAAGCGAACGCCAAATATTATTTTGCCATTTGCTAATATTTCACAAACTGGGATTTTCATTCATTTTTTTTCCCCTTCATCTTAGTACCTTATTTATCAGGGGTCGCAACAGCGGAATGAACCACCAACTATTCCAGCATGTTTTACTAACGCAATCTCATTGCAATTCATAACTTTTTGATTTAGTGCCTTATTTGTATGAATTCGTACAGTCTAATTCGTACAATTTAGTACGATTTGCTCATCACCCAATGATGGTTGGGTTTAGGGGCGGGGTTGTGTGCCACACCTCCTTTTTAATATCGTACATTTCCGTATAACTGAACTTGGACAAATTCGTAAGAATTAGCCACTAAACTGACAAAATGTAAAATATTTATGTTTTTATTATTTATTTTGCCTACAGTCTAACTAGACTTGAACAGAATGAGATTTTTCGAGGCTCTAAAAGGCTTTTAAATTTGTATTTACTCAAAGTCCTGCTCTTGAAGTTTAGACAGCACAGTGATGTTTGTCTTCACAGTCTGAAATTTTCAGGGTTCAACAGTTAAACCAGATCTTGTGAAGGTCTCTCAGATATATCAATGTATTAATAAGCGAATGCCAAATATTATTTTGACATTTGTTAATATGCCTTATAATACACTGGGATTTTCATACATTTATTAATTTTCCTTCACCTTAGTCACTTATTTATCAGGGGTCGCCACAGCGGAATGAACCACCAACTATTCCAGCATATGTTTTACCAACGCAATCTTACGTAACTTTTTCATTTATCTAATCATTTGTTTTCTTTTTGGCTTAGACCATTTATTAATCAGGGGTTGCCACAGCAGAATGAACCGCCAATTTATCCAGCATACTGTGTGTTTTATGTAGAGGATGCCCTTCCAGCCGCAACCCAACACTAGGAAGCACATAACTTTTTGATTTGGTGGTTATTCATATGAATTCATACAATCTAATTCATACAATTTAATATGATTTGCTCATCACCAAATGACGATTGGATTTAGGAGCGAGGTTGGGTGACAAGTCTCCTTTTTAATATCATACATTATGACTAAACGTAAAGTGCTTATGTTTTCTCATGAGATCAGGCTGGTTTTACACAGCGGATGCCCTTCCAGCTGCAAACCAGTATTGGGAAACACCCATACACTGTCACATTCACACACATACACTACGGCCAATTTGGTTCATCCAATTCAATATAGCGCATGTGTTTGCACTGTGGGGGAAACCGGAGCACCCGGCGAAACCCACACGAATGCGGAGAGAACATGCAAATTCCACACAGAAATGTGGCCCAGCCAGGACTCAAACCAGTAACCTTCTTGCTGTGAGGCGACAGTGCCACTGAGCCACCATGCCGCCCACTGGGATTTTAGAACAGCAAAACTGTACAATGGCAGCAGATGATAATCATCAGCCTCTAGTAAATAACACAGACAAGAGGAGCTTTAGTTTATAGTTTATTCGACATCACAATGATCCATAAAACATAGAACAAGTTGCTTATGCATATGAAATAATCCCAGCAGAGAGAAAAAAAAAAAACGTTATAAATAAAAAGCATCACAATTCTCCCCCGGTGGGCGGTGTGTATAGTCAATGATGTCCTTTTTGTCTCAGGCAAAACAAACCTGTCAGTAAAATGGCTGAAAACAAAGTAACAAAGGCACATCTGGCTTGACAATGACAGGGCAGCGCATGAACTAACACACTGGCGGATGATGTCGTGTCTCTGATATGATTTTGCGATAATGAAGCATAAGCATATGGCAAATAAAGTATGTTTGTTTTGCTAGAGAGTACATTTGATAAGTGACGAGAGTCGTTAAGGAATAAAAGACTAATTTTAGCGGGCCACTGTGTTGTTAAAGAGATCATTAGTCGCAAAGTGGAAAACCTGTCATCGTTCTGTCTGTGTTTGTTGTTGAGGTGTTGTTGTCTGTGTTTTGACGCCAAAGACAAATGTCCACCATGTGGGCGCTCATGTTGTTTTAATGGTGCGTCACATTAAAGGAATAGTTCACCCAAAATTTACACCATAAGTTACTCACTCTCAATCAAATCCATTTTTTTTTCAATCAGACAGAGTAGTTTTAAATTTTATCCTGGCTCTTTCATGCTGTGTAATGGTGTTGTATGGGGACTTTTATTTTAAAGCTTACAAAAGCACATAAATCCAGGGGTCAGACTAACCCCTATATGCCAACAGGGGGTTATAACACATGTCTTAAAAAAGGATCGATGTTTTTTTATAATAGACTCATAAAATGACGCTAGCTGTTTGTTCAAACTACTTTTCAAACAACATAATTCTAGAGGTTTTTATGTTGACAACATTTGTTTTGTGTTCAATCCACTTAAATTTGTAAAAATTAAATGTTAACTTAATTCCCTAACAGAAATCGATTGTGCAGAATCCAGCAATTTTAGCAGTGTAGAAATATAAAAGAAATTGAAATTCTAAACAAAAATCACTGATCTTCTGTGGCACGTGAATTCACTTTACGCACAACTGATGTTTACGAAATAACGTTATGCAGTAACATCAATACTAGGTGGGTTAATTTGACAATGGATTTGGAAACTTCAAAATAAAAGTCACTATTCAATGGAAAACCTAGGATAAAATTAAAACTAGTCCGACTATGTTCGTCTGATAGACGAAATTGTTGTTTTGGAGCCCACTGACTTTTCACTGTATCTAATCTGAAATTATTTAGAGGTTTCATCTAAATATTGTTGTCCATAGATTGAAAGTCAGCATTTACACCCACTCAACGTCAAAATAGGATTATTGGATGTGTTAATATTAAGTTTCATGTTTATCTTCTGACTTTTAGCAAACATTCTGTTTTTCATAACTTCTTTTGTATGCTGCTAATTAAATGTTGGTTATTTAAAAGGATAGTTCACCCAAAAGCTGAAATTCTGTCATGATTTACATTCATTTGTTGAATCTAAATGAAGATATTCTGAAGAAAGCAGAAAATTTATCTTATATAAAATAATCTTCTTTTAGATACAGCAGAAAGAAAGAAACTCATAAAGGTTTGGAACCAACTGGAGAGAGTGAGATGGAGAGAGAGAGAGAGTAAATAATGATTAAATGTTCATTTTGGGGTGAACTATCCCTTTAATACCACAACTGTAAACAAACAATTTATCACTGTCAGTTTTTGTTATATTTTACACTCTTAAAAATAAAGGTTTCAAAATAGAGTTTTCACAGTGATGCCATAGAAGAACCATTCATTTTGGGTTCATTGTCAGTAAAAAGTTCTTGAAACCTTTTGTTGAACGTAAAATGCTCTATATATTTTAATGCCAATTAAAAACCTTTATTTTCAACTTGACTTTGACACTATACATTGCTCGTACATAAATTTTTAAAAATAAAATCCTACATAATATCAAAAAGCAGTGTTTTATGACAGTTAGCCTGATGGAATAAAAATAATAAGACATACAGGTTTGGAATACATTAAATGTTGACAGAATTTTTATTTTGGACAGAATAACTTTTTAAAGGGGTAGTTCACCGAAAAAAAAATAAAATTTACTCACTATTTATTTTAATTTATTTACTCTAATTTATTTAACACTCATTTATTTACTTTCAACTAAAGACGACATTTTGAACAAAGCTGAAAACCGGCAACCATTGACTTCCATTGTAGGAAAAAACAAATACAGTGGAAGTCAATGGTTACTGGCTTCCGGCATTCTTCAAAATCTTCTATTGTGTTTAACAGAAAGCCAAATAGGTTTGGAACAAATCAAGATCCATTAAATGATGACAGAATTTTCAGATTTGGACAGAATAATCTCTTTAAAATGGTAGTTCACCCGAAAAATGAAAATTTACTCACTCACTTTATTTACTCATTCTCAAACCTTTATGACTTTCTTTCTTCTGAAGACGATATTTAGAACAAAACTGTTTCAAAACATTGACTTCCATAGTAGGAAAAATAAATACAATGGAAGTCAATGGTTACCGGTTTCCAGCATTCTTCAAAATATCTTCTTTTGGGTTTAACAGAAAGCCAAACAAGTCAAAATTCATTAAATAATGACAGAATTTTCATTTTTGGACAGAATAATCTCTTTAAAGGGGTAGTCCATCCAAACAAATGAAAATTTACTGACTTTTTATTTACTCACCCTCTAACCTTTATGATTTTCTTTCTTCTGAAGACAATATTTAGAAAAAATCTGTTTCAAAACACTGACTTCCATAGTAGGAAAAACAAATAGAATGGAAGTCAATGATTACCGGTTTCTAACTTTCTTCAAATGATCAGCTTTTGGGTTTAACAGAAAGCAAACAGGTTTGGAACAAGTAAAGATCCAATAAATAATGACAGAATTTTCAATTATTAAGTTAATCATCGTTTTAACATCCCAAACTCCCTTGATTGTCTTTAAAAATCTTCTAAAATGACATTAAATAGTTTACTAGGACATCTACATATTTGCATGAATCATTTAATAGCGATGCATAAAGCATAAGACAGAAACAAAAAGAAAAATAAATCATAGATACAGGTAACGTAAGAATGTAAAAAAAATATCACAGTTTAAAACCCTTATGGATAATCATATCATACAGAGATTGTCTAATACTGCACCATTATAGCAAATGACGGTTGCGTGAAGACAGCCCATCTGCGCGTCAGGGTAACAAAAGCCAACCCCAAATCTCATGCAGCATGCAGACACACATTCCCTTTATCCGAAACAGTGACGAGACCAAAAACCCAGCCGAACCCATGATGACAGTTGTGTCATGTCAAGAATAGACGCTTTTCTTGTGGCAATCAGTGATGTCCAGCAGGCTAGAAGATCAGTGAATGTGAAGGATGGCTAATCAAGAGCGAGAAGGCCTTGTTAATTCTGAACTGCACTGTTCATCCATTGACCCGTCTGTTCAACATCTATTCATCCATCTAAAGAGTTTCTGCTCCAAGTGAGCACTAGAAAAACCATCTGCTCGTTCCATTTATCACCTTTGTAACCCGTTCGCAAGTCTATAGTTCATTACATCACTGTGAGTTCTTTGGCACAATTACGACAATTCAGACAAACTATGATCTACAGTATCGACAGCTTCAAACGAATGTGCAGAGATTACATTCAGAAAGTGAAAGACATGAACGGTGATGGAATTAATTGCCATGCCATCCAAGAACCAGTGAAAAGGCCATTGAAAAAGAAAGAAAGACCGTTTAATAAACTTCTTATCTGTCGTTTAAATGAATAGTTCACCCAAAAACAAACTCGTTCTCTTCTTCCAAATGTGTATATTTACACTCACCGGCCACTTTATTAGGTACACCTTACTAGTACCGGGTTGGACCCCCTTTTCCCTTCAGAACTGCCTTAATTTGCTCTAATTGATAGAGTTCTGGTGACTGTGGAGGCCGTTTGAGTACAGTGAACTCATTGTCATGTTGAGGAAACCAATCTGAGATGATTCGCGCTTTATGATATGGTGCGTTGGTGCGGAATTAGCCATCAGAAGATGTGTACACTGTGGTCATAGATGGACACATACCTGCCAACACTCCCGTTTTCCCCAGGAGTCTCCCGTATTTCAGACCCATCTCCCGGCACCCTCCCATTTTGTTATTTCTCCTGGAAACTCCAGTTATTTCACCCCCACAACCATACACCCCCCGCCCCCGGTCCTCAGCTCTTTGGTACAGTCTATAACACTGCCGGACCGCTGACTTCGGTATAGTATCTGATTGCAGCGGCTGCCCAAAACCCGGTGCATATACAGTTACTTAGCTGTGTTATTCAGACACTTCACCCCCGACACCTAGACACCCCCCCATCCCCCCGGTCTCCTGGATTTTCAGAGACAAATGCAGGTATGGATGGACATGGTCAGTAACAATACTCAGGTAGGCTGTGGCGTTGACATGATGCTCAATTGGTACTAACGGGCCCAAAGTGTGCCAAGAAAGCATCCCCGCACCATTACACCACTCAAGCTTGGACGTGTTGTGCATTCAGAGATGTTCTTCTGCATACCTCGATTATAACGAGTGGTTATTTGAGTTACTGTTTCCTTTCTATCAGCTGGAACCAGTCTGGCCATTCTCCATCTCTGGCATCAACAAGGCATTTGCACTCACTGGATATCTTCTCTTTTTCAGACCATTCTCTGTAAACCCTAGAGATGGTTGTGCGTGAAAATCCCAGTAGATCAGCAGTTTCTGAAATACTCAGACCAGCCCGTCTGGCACCAACAACCATGCCAGATTCAAAGTCACTTAAATCACTTTTCTTCCTCATTCTGATGCTCTGTTTGAACTGCAGCAGATCGTCTTGACAATGTCTACATGCCTAAATGCATCGAGTTGCTGACGTGATTGGCTGATTTGTGTTGACAAACAGTTGGGCAGGTGTACCTAATAAAGTGGCCAGTAAGAGTACAGTATATTGGAACACTATACAGCAGCTTGGACATTCTTTGGAATGTCTCTTTTTGTGTTCCACAGAAGAAAGTAATACAATTATATTTTTAAATTAACAAATTTTTTATCCATCTTGAGCGAACTGTTCCTTTAAAAAAAAGTGTGTAAACATTCTCCATTTCTTGCAATCAAATCTATGATATATTGTCAATTAAATTAAAATATTGTTTCCTCACAAAAAAAAACAGTTAGAATTGTAAGATATTAATCACAGTTCTAATTCAAAAGTCAGAACTTCAAAATGTAAACATAAAAATATGTAAAAGAATAAAATCTGAGATTAAAAATAAGTCACAAGTATCTTTCTTTTGAGGAAAAATAAGAGTAATGATTAATTACATTATAATGGTATATTCCAGAACGCAAATAAATTGATGATGAAAACATTCTGACCAATCAAATGCTCTCTGGAATGTGAAAGCCCCTCCCCCTATACAAACAATAACATCAATTAAATCATGAATTGAATCATGGGTCCAATAGGCGGACCCAATTCTCATGAGAGGACTTGATGTCTCATGACACCAGGATTTCGGGAAGGCATGGTAAACGGATACGATACAAAAAGGGTGGTACAGACTGTAGCAAAGCTAAGGACCGGGAGAAGGGGGTGGAACTACTGATGTTTTTCAAGGGAAATAACAAAACGGGAAGGTGGCGGGAGATGGGTCGGGAGACTCCCAGGCAAAATGGGAGTGTTGGCAGGTATAACTGTGATGGATCTCCTAAAATGTTTCAGAAGCAGATCCTTGCAGAAAAACAAAACTGTGCTTTCACAAGGAGATTTTACAAGGTCTTTAACATTAACGTTTAGCGTTAGAAGGCAGAAAATGATCCTAAACTCTCGTCAAGCCTGTCGTCATTATCTTCAACACCTCTATATTTATATTGTGCTTCTCATGGCCAGAAAATAGGGGAGTGAGGAAAGGTTGCAACATTCTTTTTAGCAAAGCAACCAACCATGCCATGCAGATTATTATACAGTAACAAAAATCCACACGTATCAAGAAGTAAAACATCAGCATACGACTTTAGTAATACCCGTTAAAATAATTCTTCAAAAATTGTACACTTTTTTTCATTTTTGCACCCCACTGGTCATTTTAGATGTGTTTGCATTTTTCTTTTCAACGCATATTAGACTGGCTATATATATATATATATTCCCTTATAATATTATTTACAGAAATTATTTGGTAATTTTCCTAAAGAAAAACGACGAACACAATCAAAGAAAGAAAAATAAGAAAATAATGCATACATTTGCTTTCAAGCGATATAATCGATCAAAATGACATCAAATATAAAATATAAAAATACATTATTTTTTTTTGCTGTATGTAAAATACATTGCATATACCGCAAGACTTTTCCCCTCATCACAGAAGTTAACGCACAAAACCGACGAAAGCTAAAGCTTGAAAGAGCACTACACGAAAACCGCGAAAGTAAAATTTAAAAACACACCAGATGTTGACAGTATATGCAGTGTATTTTAAAATACTGAAAACAAACTTGTATTATGTTATTCGTAAATTAAATCGACGCGGTAATCGTTGCTTTTCACGTAAGCAGAATTCAAATTAATCAGAGAAGATAAAAATTACTACCAATTCTCATGGTTTTGTTTTATTGTTAATTTTTGAAGTACTAAAAACACGTCTGCTGTTTCAAAAGCTATAAATATGATTCCACAGACAACAAAACCATGAGAATAGGCTAAAAGGTCAGTTAGCCGTGTGGATAAAGAAAATTTCACCAGCTGGGGCGTTTTTTTTGGACGTGATTTTTTTGTTGTTGTGCCCGAGCCGTGGACTCTGTGCTGTAATGGACGTCCGCGGCTGGGTTTGATGGTGGCAGTGCAAATCGCAGGCACAGCCTACGTCTTTAGACCAGCATGGGACTGGACACAAAACTTTCTTCGCGGGCTACGTTGGCATGGTTAGCGTCGATGTCGTTCTGCTCGGCTTGCTCGTACGGTGGAAGGGTCTCTTCGGTCGTCTCCTCGTGTTTTTCAGAGCCGTTCCAGACTGTAGGAGTGCCGCCATTAGCAGGAGGGCCAGTGTTTTCGTCATCTAGATCCTGAAGCACACACAACAAAGCAAAGAGTTCCATTAGTTACATAACAGGGCTCAGATTTTAGATGAAGGTTATTTATAGTAAGCCTGGATGTTTTGTGTATGATCTGTTGATGTTAGGGCTGGGCACATTAACACCTTATTTAATTAATTAATTATTTAAATACTGCTCTTAAAACCATATGCATATTATTGTTGATGAGATAATGTGTGTGTGTATGTAATGTGTGACATAAATGTTAATATATGTAATATTGTAATACATTTAAGACTCGCCAAGTGTTATTAGTGAGATCATTCTTGCTTTGATGAGAAACCTACCTCGCCAGTTGGCCAGTAACTATGCAAAACGCTAATAAAAAGGAAAAGAACGATTTCTAAATTGACTTTGACTTGTATTTCATTGCAGACAACGCAACAAACATTATTTAATGTGTTCCTCATGATTTTTATAGCTTTTTTAAATAAACGTGTTTTGGTTTTTGCAACACATTTCAAAAAAAGTTGGAACAGTAAAGCATTTACCACTTTGTAATGTTGCCATTCCTTTTCACAACACTTAAAAGATGTTTAAAGACACCAAGTGATGAAGTGTTTCATGTGTAATTTGCAAGATTGCAAACAAGTCTTAAGGTGGGCAAAAGTACTGGGTCTCCGTTGTCACATTTTGCACTTCAAAATGCTCCACACATTCTCTATTGGAGTCAGGTCGGGACTGCAAGCAGGCCAGTCAAGTACCTGTATCCTCTTCCTCAGCAGCTTGAATTTGCGTGCAGAATGTGGTTTTGTTGAAAGGCAGCATATTGTGCTCTAAAATCTCTATTTTAGACAGAAGTGCAAGTTACCTTTGCTAAGAGCACTGATACAACCCCAGACCATGACAGAGCCTGGCTTTTGAACTTGTTGCTGGTAACAGTCTGGTTGATCCACGGTATCATCCAGACTGTATGACACGGTATCCATTTCTCCCAAAACAATACCAGAATAACTGATTCATCTGACCCCAGTACATGTTTCCACTGTGTCCATCCTAGATGCCTCAGAGAGTTGATGGAGCTTCTGGACACTGTTAACATATGGCTTCCTTTTGGCACAGTTTTAACCGGCATTTGTGGATGTAACTATGTATTGTGCCACTTGACAAAAGTTTGACAAAGTAGTCTTGAGCCCATGTGGGGATATCGCTTATGAGGATTCTTGATGCAGCACCGCATGAGGACTCGGATATTACAGTTGTTCAGCTTAATCTTGCGCCTTTGTCCTTTACCAATGAAATTCCTCCAGATTCCTTGAATATTTGAATTATGTTATGCACTTTTCAAGGTGAAATATCCAAATGTCTTCATGTGTTTCTTTGAGGAATATTGTTTTTAAAAATTTAAATTTCTCATGTATTTGTTGGTAAACTGGGGATCCTCGGTCTATCTTTGCTCCTAAAGGACTAGACCTTTCTTTGATTCTTGCTTTTGTAACATCAAAATTACAATTACCAGCCCTAAATCGCTCCTGTCCCAACTGTTTTTGGAATGTGTTGCAGGTCTAAATAACAGGAAAGGATGTTTATTTCCAAATGAAATAAAGTTGACCTGACAAAACATTAAATATTTTACGTTCATATTGTCTGCAATAATATACAAGTCAAAGCAAATTTGGAAATCACGACTTTCTGTTTTATTTTCGTTTTCCATACTGTTAAACCGTTTTCTGATTTAGGGTTGTATATATTATTGCTAGTAAAAACTGGTCTGGTTTAAGATTGAATTTTTTTTTACTTGATATTGATGAACACATCTCACCGATAATACTTGGAAAATAACAATGGATGAATGAAAGGATAAAAGCTACTGAATAAAAATCTATCAACATAATTTCAGACAGCTCCAGCTCTGTCACGACACACACCCCGTCTGGTTCAGACACATGTAACAAGTGGCGTGTACACACATTCGCAATTCATTACAGCCACTGAGGTGGTACTAATGCCAATTTTATAGTTCCTCGATCGGTCATTAAGCATCAGTATAATAGCGGGAGAACAGAAGTGCACATTCTTATTTATTAGAGTTAATTGATAGCGAACGAAGATTCGGCAGATAAAACTGTTTGATAGAACACTTCACCTCCTGACTCGCACTGAGCAAAAATTTAATTTATAAGTGCTAATACAGTTTGATCGTTATCTGCTGTGTGCATATGCATGTGTGTGTGTGTCTGTGTGTGTGCGTCTGAACAATGAAGAAAAAGTTGATTCCTAATTATATGAGGCCAATGTTCTTTTTGTCACACAGTTGTAAGGCGAAGCCAGATTCACTGCTGGCCATTTAACCTTTTTATGAAAGGTCTGGACAAAGAAAGGATGCTAAAGAGGGTCCTATTTTTCTTAGTGATGGTCTTACAGAAAAAGTCATTTCGGTTTCACAGAAGTAATAACAGTTATTCCAGCAAATTTCCCAGTCTTTATCTTTGCTACAAGGGATGTGCAGATTTCAGAATGGAAGGGAATTGCTTTTAAAGAGCACCTATTTTACCCCTTTTACAAGATGTAAGATAAGACTTTGGTGTCTCCAGAATGTGTCTGTAAAAGTTTTAGCAAAAAATACCCCATCAGATTATTTATTATAAAGTAGAATCTGTTCATTTTGGTGTCTGATGATAATGTAGCTGTTTTTGTAACCTGTGGCTTTAAATCCTAATGACTTGCTTCTCCCCGCCCACTGCTACAATGAGTGTGTCTGCTTCTTATGCGTTATGTCATATAAACAGCAGTCAGTGATGTTAAATTTTTTTAATTTTGACATTTAAATGCATTAAATGTAAAGAGGTATAAATGTAGCTTTTAATAATTCATTGTTCAGTGTAAATTACCTACACATATCTGTTTATACAACAAGAATTTTTATGCAAACAATTCTATTCTAGAAAAAACAAGTCTAAAGAATAAACATTTATAAAAAATAACAAATTTGTATGGAACCTAAAATGTCAATGCAAAATATCACATATAATAATATAATATATTATATTATATAAGATAAATATGATATAAAACATTAAACAGTAAAATAAGTCAATAATATTTAAGAACAATAAAAGATTTAAATAATAATAATTATTAAATGAAATGCAATTAATTAAATGATAATATTAAACAAAATTTAAATAAATATAAAATAAACCATTAACAGTAACATGTCAAAAGTGCTTAAAAATAATTAACAATAAATTACATATTTTAGATATTAATAATAATTGAACCATATGTAATAATATTAAATGATAATAATAAAAAAGAAATACAAAAGAAACATTAAACATTAACAAAAGTTTAAAATATTTAAAAACAATTAAAAATAAAACAAATATATAAATATAAATAATGATATTTATTAGAGGATATGTAAAACATTAAGTTAAAATATTGAACAAAATTAAACTAAATATAAATAAATATAAATAAACAATTAAAAATAAAACGGTTCTTAAACTATTCTAAACATGAAAGCATTTGTATTTTATAAAAAATGTCAATGCAAAATTATTAAACTAAATATTAAATAAAATAATTCAAAATATTTTAAAACACTTAAAAATAAATTAATAATACTATTGAATGATAATAGTAAACAAAATATAAAATAAAACATTAAACAGTAACATATGTCAAAAATATTGAAAAACTTGTATTTTTTTATAATAATTAATATTAAAGCATATGTAATACATCAAATTAAAATATTAAGCAAAATGAGACTATATATAAAATAACCCATTACCTAAGTGAAATATATAAAAAAATTAAAATTAAACAATTCTGAAATAAACTATTCTAAATATATAAAAATTTGTTTTTAATGCAAAATATTAAAGCAAAGTTATTATCACACTAAATATTAAATTTGAAATAAAAAATTAAACCATAAAATAAGTTAAAATATTTTAAAACAATAAAAATAAATGAATAAAAATGTAAATTATAATAAATATTAATTAATACAATTAAATTATAATATAAACCAAAATTACACTAAATATAAAATAAACAGTAAAAATATTTTAAAACAATTTAAAATAAAAACAAAGTAAATTAAAATACCAGAAATGCGAAAAAATACTAAATTATATGTAATACAATTAAATGATATTAAATTATAAAATAAACAAAAAATAGAAAAGAAAACACCTAAAAGGCTACACTGAAAAGCAATTATACTTAATTTTATAATCAGTATAGAAATGTATCACTCAACAAAAATAAATAAGCTTCATTTTAAATAAATAAGCTTGCTTAATTTTAATATTAAGATACAATAAGAGATTATTTACCCAAAAAGGAATGTTCTGTCACTGTTTACTCACCCTCAACTTCTAATAAACCTGTTTGAATTTCTTTCTTCTGTTGAACATAAAAGAAGATATTTTGAAGAATGTTGGAAACCTGTAACCATTGACCTCCATAGTACATTTTTTCCTACTATGAATGCCAACAACTACCAGTTTCAAAACATTCGTCAAAATATCCTCTTTCTGGTTCAACAGAAAAAATAAATGAATAAAGATTAAAAACTACATGAGTGAGAGTAAACAGTGTGTAAATGTTCATTTTTGGTTGAACTATCCATTTAATCACACAAACACACAGCCAGCCCTGTTATGTACTAATGCAAATAGACTAAATTCCTCACTTCTTCATTACCAGCTCTCTCCCTATGGGTGTGGCCTGTTTTCAATTCAAATTCGCATATTAAACGCAGCCAATTCTTAAACGAAGATTAATGACAAACACTCCAAGCTAAATTGCCTTAAACAATAAACGCAAGCCTTTATTGAAAGCCCAAACCGAGTTCCCAAGGGCTCCATGACAAAGGTACGTGTCTGAGTCTGGCCTTCACACACACCGCCGCTGTAGTAATTGGCTTTACGGTTATCATAGTTGATGAAATAACCAGCTCATCATATTAATCCACATAAAAGAGCCTTTGGCAGTGTTAACACATGCCACACATCGCTATATGAGTCACAAGCCTTTGCCGATAGCGTAAAGTGCTTTCTGGGAGGCGAGTCTTTAATACTCATTATGTACAGTATACATTATGTATGCATTATGTATGTATGTATATATTTATACACACACTACCTTATAAAAGTCTTGTCATGATTCCCAGTTGTAAGAGCAACAAATAATAACTCGACTTCTAGTTGATCATTTGGAAATTTTTAGATGGATCATCTTTTAACTGCATCCCAATCATCGCAAATACTGCAGAAGACCTACTGGAGCCCTTATGGACCCAAGATTCTTACAGAAATCAGAAGTTTGATGAAGTAAAAATCAGAGTTTGGGGTTACATTCAGTATGGGGGTGTGTGAGAGATCTGCAGAGTGGATGACAACATCAACAGCCTGAGGTATCAAGACATTTGTGCTGCCTGTTACATTACAAACCACAGGAGACGGCAAATTCTTCAGCAGGATAGCCCTCCTTCTCATACTACATGCACTACACTACATACTACATCATTCTACATCAAAGTTCCTTAAAGCAAAGAAGGTTAAGGTGCTTCCGGTTTGAAACTAATTTTTGAAGCTGCGTCATGGACATGACATAATAGTGTTGTATTCCAGCGTGCAGACTGGACGTCTGTGCCAGAGTGTGTCTTATTACGTCTTACAGTGTGCTGCATTAATGCTTGAGTAAATGTTACGACTGAAGTTTATTTATTTGTTTATTATTGCGGATTGTACTCTTTTTCATTTGTCCCGCCTCCTTGCTGTTTTTCTGTTGTCTTATAGGCTCCCACGCCGGCGTGATTCCCTGCTCTGATTGGCTGCTGGTCTACGAGGCCTGTATATAAGGGAGCTTCCGGCAGGGATCGGAGAGCTCATTTCTGCTGCGTTCGGTGTTTGGAGTGGAGCTCCTGCGTTTCCCTCACCCCTTCGGCCGACGACCAACAATAATCAACTTTGTATTGATGACCATCCTATGCATGAATAGTTTTTGAGAGTTTGAGCGTGTAGGTGTGACCTGCCTATTTATTTGATTACGTTTGACTTTGTTTATGGGAGTAAGGTAAGATTCTTGTATTTTTATTTAAATAGTATTAGGTAATTTAGTGGATTTGTTTTGTAGATTCTTTTGTTTGTTATTTTGGCCTGTGGTCACCCTGACGAAATGCTCATCTATATAAACCCTATTTTTCTATAATAAATATCTTTTATATATACTCTCAATTGAGTGTGTGAGTTTGGTTGTCGACCGAAGGGAATCTTTTGCTTTAAGTTTTGTTTAGTTTGGGAAATCCACCACCCCAACACATTTGTTTTTTCTTCGTTTATTATGCCCTTTTTGTTTCCCCTAGACTTGGGGCGTAATAGTAAAGCTTGGTTCAAACCAATCAGCGCGCTCTATTGTGCAACTTCATTAATATTCATTACTGTCACAGTGTTTAGACGACTGAGACGCCACGTTGTGTTGGCAAAACAAGCGTGAAGTGTTGCTTTTATAGTTTGCTGCAGTTAAGTTTTGTTTTCATTTTCTCTCTGTGAGAGCGCAGCTGGAGTCACGCGTGGATTACAGTGTACGCGACGCTCGACAACAATAACTTACGTGTCTAAGGAGGATTATTGTTTACCTGAGAGCTGTTCTCATCTGCAAATGCTGAGATCCAGATTTGCTTGTAGTCTCCTCTTAATAAAGACGCGGCTCTAGTTGCTGGTGATTGTCTTGTCTCTACAAGTTTGGTAAGTGAGTGACCAGTGCTCTTTGTTTATTCAGTTTGTTCGTATCTAACAAACAATTGCACCGAGTCTAAACATGTTAGCACTACAACCAAACTTTAACCTCGTGTAGGATTTTTACCGCATTTTGTGACCGGAATAACCCACGCGGCTTTCTAAGTTTCCGGGAAATGCTGAGTTTTTTTTTCTCTCATTCGCCGTGCGGTATCAAACATTGCATGAAAAATGCACGCTTAGAGCATTTCCTCGAATCAAATATCTCGTTTGTCGCGAGGGACATGAATGAATTCCCTGAATAAAAGACAGTTAAAGTCCACCATTTAATAATTTGGCAAATAATTCGACTACAGATGCCCACGTAAACAGAGTCGCGTTCTTAAATAGACACTCCCACACCGTGCCTCTTTTCTTCCTCCGACACTCCCCCCTAAACAAAGCTGGACACGCCCACTTTTCTGGCTTTTTCCAAAGTAGAGGTGTGAAAACACCCTGCTGGAGCGAGGGGGTTTCATGGCCCTTTAAAGCAAAGAAGGTCAAGGTGCTCAAGGATTGGCCAGCCCAGTCACCAGACATGAACATTATTGAGCATGTCGGGGGTAAGATTAAGGAGGAGGCATTGAAGATGAATCCAAAGGATCTTGATGAACAGTGGGAGTCCTGCAGGAACGTTTACTTTGCCATTCCAGATGACTTTATTAATGAGTGATTTGAAACATTGCAGAGATGTATGGATGCAGTCCTCCAAGCTCATGAAAGTCATACACAATATTCATTCTTTTTCCACGGCAGCATCACTTTATATTCTATACTGTACATTATTTCTGTTAAGTGACAAGACTTTTGTCTAAGCAAAGTCAGACCTTCCTGTCCTAATTAAATAATTAAAAATCAAGGCATGATCATATTTTATTTTTGGTAAAATAAGCATAATCTAGAGGCATTTGCCTTTCATATAAGCCACTTCTGATACCAAATAACCAACTAGAAGTCAAGTTATTATTTGTTGTTCCTAAAAACTGGATAGGCGACAAGACTTTGGTCAGGTAGTGTATATATATATCAAATATATATTTGTGAATCTTACCGTAACTGGCTCTGCAGAGTTGGTTTCATAGTAGCTTGGCTCATAGTTGCTGAGTGGCTGGGTTTCTGTGATGGTTGTGGTCTTGTCCTGTGGTTTATTCAGCTGAGAAACACATGAGAGGATTAAGACCAGATTTAAAGACCTAAGCATAAGCTAATGTGGGCCATGTGAAGAGATTGTCATTTGAAGCGATGGTTCATCTAAAATGCATCTAAATTTCATCAATTTCATGAATTGTTCATCTTAAAGGAACAGATCTTCCTAAAGAAGATCACAAGTGTAAATCTAACTCAGTTGCCTTTTAAAAAGTCTAATAAACCAATGAAAACAGTATATTTTTGTTAGTAGATGTGTACTATACTGTCATATTTCAGGTAGTTTTACCTTTAGGATCTTTAATCATCTGTCTGTGAGGCGGTGTTGTATTATCATAAATTAATTAAACATCATACATTTATTTTAGTTCCATAGTTGATGATTTTAGTTTTAGTAAACTGTATAAATAAACTCATTGTAAACCTCTTATAGGAAATATAAATGTTTAAACGTGAATATTAAATGGTAAATTAAGTTTTAAAAAAAATATTTTATACAAAAAATACAGCAACATTTGTGATTATAATTTAAAAAACTAGAAATATAAAAAAAACCCACACATTGATACATTTAGTAAAACGTGCATAAAACATGCGCAAAATTACAAAGCACTGCAGTGTTTGTGTGTTCTGTGTTTGTCTAAAAAAAAATTTTCTGACCGAAATGTGAAAATTCCAAACAAGCTGAAGCTGATCGGTCAATTATTGTCACGTGACTTGCGGTGCGCTCGCAGGATTCATTGGCACGAGTGCGTCACACCACTTGGGCGCACAAGCCACTTAGCTCCATTGGAAGCAACAAACTTGTGCAAACTCTAGAAACACGCCCCTAAGAGGCCGCCGTCATTTGCAATCTCCATCAGTTGATCTTCTTGCACATGGTGCATTCTCCTGATTTTTTGGTTGGAGACCATGAGCTAGGGGATAAAATGAACTAAGGCAACATTATAATTCTCCTAATTGTCCACTGCTAAGACATTTTTTAAATATGATGCGACCCTCACAGAGGTCGCTGAGGCCCCCTTGTGGGCTGGGACCCCCCTGTTGGGAACCGCTTGTCCACAGAACAAACCGCTGTTATACAATGACTTGACTAATTACCTTAACTTGCCTATTTAACCTAATTAAACATTTAAATTACACTTTAAATTAAATACTTGTGTCTTGAAAAAATGTCAAGTAAAATATTATTTACTGTCATCATGGCAAAGATAAAATAAATCAGTTATTAGAAATGAGTTATTAAAACTATTATGTTTAGAAATGTGTTGGAAAAATCTGCTCTCTGTTAAACAGAAATTAGGAAAAACACAATCAGGGGGCTAATAATTGTGATGTCAACTGTATATATATATATATATATATATATATATATATATATATATATATATATATATATATATATATATATATATATATATATATATATATATATATATTTATATATATATATATATATATATATATATATATATATATATATATATATATATATATATATATATATAATACATATTCATTTTACACAGTTTATTATTATTATTATTATTATTATTATTATTAATATTTTTATTTATTTATTTATTTATTTTACATCTCAGCTAAAACTTTTCAACAGTATGACCAGGTCTGCCAAGACAAAAAAGGCTAATCAAAACTTTTTAATAGACAAAATACATTCAGCGTTAAAAAAAAAATCACACAGCAGCTCCTATTTTCAGCAAACATGAAGAAAGATCTCATAATCACATATTTTAAGGGTGCTGACAGCTGAATTAATCACAGATTTTTAGGCCAGCGAAGATGAAAGATGCCTGTGATGTACAGATTCATTTGCCCATGCACACACACACACACACACACAAATGAAGCTCCACCCACATGCTCTACATTAAGCTTCAATCAATACACATTACCCCCATGTTAACCCTTTCTTTCTTCGCTGTAGCTCGAGGGCCACATTAGGATTTCTCATTCTCTTCGCTCCACTAGCTTTTACACACTCCACAATACAAATCTGTTTCCAATGCAGTCCAAGCGAACAGGAAATAATCATTCACCAAAGCGAGAGTGAGAGAGAGAGAAATGCAATTAGCCTATTCCGAGCACCACAAATTTTCTCTCCCATTCCAAAAAAAAAACTAAGCTCGTTCTTCAAAGGTTTCAATTCAAAGATCTAATTTATGGTGGTTTATGCATATGCGTCTTTTCAGCAGCCCTGTTTTAATTGCCGCGTGTACCCTGGAGAATCGTAAGTAATCTCGACATTGTATAACGAAGAAAGCTCAATCCGCGGAGTTCAAAGTGAATGTCAGATGTGAGGTGACTGATGGAGATGAAGGAAAAAAGTAGGCTTACCATTTCTGTCGAGCTGCCAGACTTCATCGGTGGAGGAGGCTTGTGTTTCGGAGGGCCTCTGCGAGAGAAAATACCAGCAAATGTTTAGATTTGGCTGCATATGTGGCATGGCGTGAATGCAGAAATTAAAATGCGTCGAGAACCAAAAGGGATGGAAATAGCTTGGATGTTGGAGCCAGGAGAGGAGGGAAAGTGGATGTGTGATTGTGTTTTGTGGGCGCGTGTTCACACTTACTCTCCGTTTTCGACGCTCCGTCGGCGTTTGAAGTACATGGCTAAACCAGCACCTATCAGACACAGGATGATTATAGCGGCGATGAAGCCCCCGACAGCAGCCCCGGTGCTGCTGGCTTCTTTGGGTAAAGGTTGATCTGAAACGACAAGCAAGAGATATACACTGTAAAAATTGAATTCATTCAGGTTGTACCAACATAAATCGATTACATTAAATGAACAAGTTGAAGTAGATTGAACATAAAACAATTAAGTTATCCACCTAAAAAATCTTAAGAGTTGTATTGTTTAAGCTCATTTTACGTAAGTAGTTTGAAAAAGTTTCAACCGCTTCGATGACAAGAAGTTTAAACATTCATTCATTCATTCATTTTCTTATCGGCTTAGTCCCTTTATTAATCCGGGGTCGCCACAGCGGAGTGAACAGCCAACTTATCCAGCACGTTTTTGCGCAGTGGATGCCCTTTCAGCCGCAACCCATCTCTGGTAAACATCCACACACACACACACACTCATACACTACAGACAATTTAGCCTACACAATTTACCTGTACTGCATGTCTTTGGACTGTCGGGGAAAACGGAGCACCCGGAGGAAACCCACGCGAATGCAGGGAGAACATGCAAACTCCACACAGAAACACCAGCTGAGCCTACTGCGCAACTGCATCGCCAAGTTTTAACATTCAATCTATAAACTGTTCTAGGAGTTCCATACAATTTGATTAAGTTCATGTAATTGTTTTTACAAATTTAGGTGCATTGAACATAAAATCCCCCCAAAGAAGACAATAATTGTGATGATTCAGTTCAGTTTAAATAAGTTATTTAAATAAGCAGCAAAAATAGTTTCGATTAAGTACTTATTCATTAGCTATTACTCTATAAAAAACAGTTGCTGCCTTAATTTTTGCAGTTGAATCTGATCAATCAAACTGATTAAACATATTTTAAGTTAAAGTTAGTTACATTTTGTGTAATAAAAAAATGCAGGTGAAAACTGATTAATTCAATAAAGTTACAGTAACATAAAAGCATTTGTTGCCATGATTTTTAGTATCTTTTCCGTTTAATAACACAGTAAAAAATAAATAAATAAATAAAAATAAAAAATCTGTAATTTCATGGTTTATTTCCGGAAGCGTGCCAGAAAAAAAAACCTGTAAAATAACGGCCGTAAATTACAGAAATTCACTGTTAGATAACAGAGGTTGAATTATAGAAATTTACCAGAAATTTAAATGTAAGTCAATTTCTGTAATTTATGTTCCTTTTTTTATAGTAAATTTCTGTAATTTATGGTCCTTTATTTTACAGTAAATTTCTGTAATTTAAGGTCCAATATTTTACTGTAAATCTCTGTAATTTAACGACCAATATTTTACAGTTTATTTCGGGCTTCTGGTAGAAATGTAAAAATTGTGCTGTTTCAACTCATTTTTAATAAGTAGTTTGAACTAGAAGCAAAAGTTAGATACTTTTTCCTAGGTCTTATTTATTATTAGATACCATTCTTTATGAATTCAATATGTACTAGTAGATATACTAAAACATACAAACTAGCACCTATTTAAGATATTTATTAGGTAGCCACAACATATTAGACACTAGTATCACAAGCATTTTCTTACTATTTTATATATAATTGGTTAATAAGTAGTTTATAATTGTTAGTAAGGTAGTAGTTGGGTTTAGGTTTTGTATATATACAATGTAATAATCACAAAGTTATATTTATACAAAAAAGCACGTAGTATACAATATATAATCAATATTTTCATACAAAGATTATTTTATAAAAGGTATTGTTTTTTAAATTCTAGTGCCATATGAATAACTCCCAGGAAATAAATGTAAAAAAAATATCACAACCAGATTACAAAAAATTGAGCCAAATTGAGTTTATATCGCAATGGCAGATTCCCATAAAAGCGATTTTTAAGACAATTTAATTTTATTAGTAGTATTAGTAGCACCAATAAAATATTTGAATATATATAAATGTAAAAAGATAACAAACAGTACATAAAGTTAAAATATAATAGAAAATTACAATAAACAAATAAAATAATCAATAAATACAAATAAAATATTGACCTTCAGTTTTAATCTAAATTGGTCTAATACTCTTAAATTTGTCTATTTCCTGTAGAGTTGATGTCTTTAAAACAATCTATGAATGGTTGCCAGATTTTAAAGAATTTGTCTTCTTTCTTTTTTTTAGGGAGATCTGATTTTTTCCTGTTTTAAATGCTTCAATGTATATATGTAGATACATATATTAAGGTTTAAAGATTGATTGGTAAAATGGCTTGCCATATCACTTCTTTGTCCAAATACATGAGAACAAAGGTGTATTTACGCTTTGAAAGCCACTGACTGCTGTTCCACATCTGTTTATATTTATTGAGACATAATCAGTCAGCACAGGACCGGTCCATCCTGTGCAAAGCTGTACTCAACCCTAGAGTTTGTTTAGCTAATTTGATTTTTCTTCCAACCATCAATAAGACTCTAAGAGCTCTCATCCTCAGTCAAGACATTTTGCTATGTGCATACATGCAGACTTTCTTCCAGAATAAATTCAGCATATTATGTCAGTGCATGGATGCAAGTAAGCGTTTACAGTGATTATATGTGGCCAGCTCTGCTCTGTGGTGTTTTTTTGAGCGGGTCACACAGATGTTGGTCAGCGCCACACGGATCATTTCGGCAGCACCGCTCGATCCTCTTTCGGAGCATTTGGTTTGCCCAAACAGCTTGTAACTACATAAAACAGGCTGTGTGACTATGAGGAAGGATTACTGTAATAGGTTTATGTCATTTGACATGCAGAGGCAGCGGATTTTAACATTTCAAAATAAATGCATATAACATCAAGTGCTCTTGTTCTTATCGCTCGCCAGCGGCGGCACATGTGCGCTCCCATGATTCATACATAGGCATTTTTGGGCTCGACTAACCACCTAAAATGCCAAGTGAGGATTTTAGGCCTCATGTGTATGTAGAATTTGAGTTTTGAGAATGATCAGATGTAGGGGGTCGTGTCAGGGGTTGTGTGATGGGCTGAACTGATTGGAGGATGTAGAGTGTGATTCTTCAAGAACTGAATTGAAATTGTCATAGCAAACATGAGCAACGCAAGGCAAAATTTAGGAATGTCTATATAATAAGAAGATTCAGAGTAACTCACACAACATGTTTTTAACTACAAAATTAAAATTTGTAAGTTTTAAATGAGAAACATTAAAGAACATGAAACAACAAAGAGCAAAAAAAAATTCATGAATGATGATGGACAGGACAATAGAACAGAATGGAGAGATGGATGGACAGAGATGCATAGACAGACAGATAGATCGATCGATCGATAGATAGATAGATAGATAGATAGATAGATAGATAGATGGTAAATAAAAAGAGATAACAGTTGGATGGATGGATGGATGGATGGATGGATGGATGGATGGATGGATGGATGGACGGATAGATGGATGGATTTATGGATGGATGGATGGATGAAAAAAGAAGGATAACAGATGGATGGATGGATGGATGGATGGATGGATGGATGGAAGGATGGATGGAAGGATGGATGGATGAAAAAAGAAGAATAAAGGATGGATGATGGATGGATGGTTGGGTGGATGGATGAAAAAAGAAAGATAACAGATGGATGGATGAATGGATGAATAGATGGATGGATTCATGCATGCATGGATGGATTGATGGATGGAAAACAGAAAGAGATAACAGTTGGATGAATGGATGGAAGAAAAACAAAGATGACAGATAGATGAATGGATGGATGGATCAAAAACAAAGAGATAACAGATAGATGGATTGATGGACGAAGAACAGAAAGTTAAAAGATGCATGATAGATGGAGAAACAAAAGATGGATGGATGAAAAACAGAAAGATCTAACAGATGAATGGATGGATTTATGAACAAAAAACAGAAAGAGTTAAAAGATGGATGGATGGATAAACAAATAAAAATGAATGCATGGACAAAGAAATAAAAGATGGATGGATAAAGAGATAAAAACTGTATGTATAGATAGATAGATAGATAGATAGATAGATAGATAGATAGATAGATAGATAGATAGATAGATAGATGGATGGATGGATGGATGGATGGATGGATGGATGGATGGATGGATGGATGGATGGATGGATGGATGGATGGATGGATGGATGGATGGATGGATGGATGGATGGAAAAGATGGCAAAAAGAAAGAGATGATGGATGGATAGATGGATAGATAGAAATGGTAAACAGAAATACAGAAAAACAATGGAAGAATGGATGGATGGAAGGATATAGTCATAAATAGAATGACAGACCAATAGAACAATAAAGCAAATCAAGACACCAATTTAAATTCCAACAGTTGAGTTGAAACCCCATATTTTGCAGCTCTTGGTGGAGATGTAGGTCAGATGACCACACAACACACACACACACACACACACACACACACAAACCACATTTGAGAAATAGCCAAAGCGGGAAGAGATATTTATCTGCGCTATTTCTCTCTCTCTCTCTCTCCTCAACACCAGTGCGATGTCCACCATTATTGCCCTGGCCCAGTAATCCAGTTTGAGAATTAATACACCACGGCTCCTTATCTTTCCCTCTGCAGTTAGACATTTAAAGCTGGAGTGATAAGGCTCTTTGTAGCGTGGCTCAGTTTGATGAGGTATTCACAGGCAGAGGCTTGCTAAGACTTGCTGCTGGGGTGGGTTTGCTAAAATTAGTAAACCCCACTGCTCTCAGAGCGACTGATGAGACAGAAGGAGAGAGGGAGAGGGAGAGAGAGAGAGAAAGAGAGAGACTGCCAAACACTTTTATTGAAACTTTGTCCATTGTCATGCCAATAAAAACCCTCCTGAAATGAAGGATGACAAGACAGGAGGAAATGAGAATGCAGTGCCAGCGTTGTCCACCAGGATCGCTGTTTCACACAATCTTCAAACACACGTCTGATCCGCACAATGGTGATCTTTCTGTGAATTGCAGCTTATTTCAGAGGCATCAGATTAACCCTGTTTCTGGTGATTGTCTAGAAACAGATGTGCTCATCACACACACGCGCACACACACTTGAATATGTAGTCACACATACAATTCTAATACAAAAGAGATTGTTGATGAAACTGGGCACTGGGCCAAAGTAATGCATGAAAGCTCGCACACTGAGAACTTGTAGGGGGTGAAAACAATATTGGACACTCTTTTATATAAAAAAACACATCAGTCTTTCAGCAGCAGCACTGAGGTGGAAAGATCATGAACATGAGAGAAAAAAAAGTCTTTATTTGATAAAAGCTGATAGCCACCCAGCAGGAGACCTTCAGCAATGATTTTTTACCGCTGAGGATATTAAACGAGAGCATTTGTTACTAGTGTTCTCCCGAGCGAGAGGGTTTGGCTGCATTTCAGTTCATCATATTCAGTTTAAAATCAAAACAAATGTGCCTAAACAATGAGGTATATGCACTCCCCGAGTAAAGTCTTGTCATCGATCGCAGTTGTAAGAGCAACAATTAATGACTTCTAGTTGATCACTGGGAAAACTGTCTGAAGGCTGAAGATTTTTCTGATCAATCATCTGTTGAACTGCATCCCAATCATCACACATACTGCAGAAGACCTACTGGAGCCCACATGGACCCAAAATTCTCACAGAAATCAGACAAGTTTGGTGAAGGAAAAATCATGGTTTGGGCTACATTCAGTAAGGGAGAGAACTGCACAGTGGATGGCAACATCAACAGCCTGAAGTATCAAGAAAGTTCTTGAAAGCAAAGAAGGTCAAGGTGCTCCAAAATTGGCCAGCCCAGTCACCAGATTTTTATTGAGCATGTCTGAGGTAAGATGAAGGAGGAGTTATTGAAGACGAATCCAAAGAATCTTGATGAACTCTGAGAGTCCTGAAAGGACACTTTCTTTGCTATTCCAGATGACTTTATTAATAAGTTATTTTTTTATTGGTTTCAATAACAGTTAACAATAGATTGCAGAAACTTGGAACATTAGAAAAAAAATTGAGATGTTGTTAAAATCCGCATAATACAATTTAAAGAATAAAAAAAGGAAGAAAAAGAAGAAGAAGAAAACAGAGACCAGAGGGAAAATTATAAAGGTTATACATAAAAATCAATTTTTTTCCTTTAAAAAAACTTTTGTTTTTTATGCCCACTAAAGACAAAATATATGACTTATAGTCAATTAAATAAATTGGCAGAATTGGATTTTTTTTTCAAAAATTTACACAAAAAAAACCTACCAATTATATTAACGAGATTAACAATGTATTCAATGCAAGATTTAGAGTTAAAATAAAAGAAAATTTTCAAAAGCATTTAAACAAATAAACAAAACATTTTTTTTTTGAGAGATAGATACATAGTTCCGTCCAAAACAATTTCACACAAGTACAAAAAACATGAGCAACGGTTTCTTTCAAATCACAAAAAGTACATTTGTTTTCAATATCTAGCATATATTTACTAAGTAAGCTATCAACGGGAAAACATCTATGTAATATTTTTATATTCAATTTCTTTTACTTTGTTAGTTAGCAAATATGTATGTGGAAGATTCCAAGTAACATCCCAATTTATGTTATATGTGGCCAGCCATTTAAAAGAAGAAATTAATACGTTAATAGGGTCATTGCAGAGATGTATGGATGCAGTCTTCCAAGCTCATGGGAGTCAGACACGATCGTCAGTCTTTTTCCACTCCAGCATGACTTCATATTTAATACTGTACATCATTTCTGTTAAGTGACAAGACTTTTGTCTAAGCAAAGTCAGACATTACTGTCCTAATAAGATAATAAGAAATCAAGGCATGATCATATATATTTTTTGGGTAAAATAATCGTTATCTAGAGGCCTTTGCCTTTCTTATAAGCCATTTTTGATACCAAAGGATCAACTAGAAGTCAAGTTATTATTTGTTGTTCCTAAAAACAGGATAGGCAACAAGACTTTTGTCATGTAGTATATATATATATATATATATATATATATATATATATATATATATATATATATATATATATATATATATATATATATATATATATTAAGGTCGTCCACTTTTATCTAAGAATGGCCACCGGTTTATTTTGCATTGTTTATTCTCAGTTGGTGGCTTCTTGTTCTCACATTAGCAGTGTATTTTCTTGGCTGAGGTAAATTTCCTTCAAAGCTGCTTATTTTGGGTTGTGGTTCGTGCTGTGCGGCTTGTTTGTTTGTCGAGTAGTGTCTTTCAACAAACGACAAGCAATTAAATTAAACAATGAGGGCAGGAAGGGAAAATGAAAAATCGTTGTGATTTTATCAGAATGAAGACTCTTGTCTGAGAAAAAAAAAAACAATCTAATAAAAAGTGCAACAAGCAAATGTCTGGCGGAACTAATAATCCTGAACTGAGCTTATGCTGCTGTGTTTATTTTGTTTGAGCACAGCCTCGAAACAATGTGCAATTAATTGGGAAATATAGACATTTATATTGCTATTTTATTATTTACTGGGCTGTCTTTTTATTTGAGTAAATTCAACAACTTGTTATAAAATGCAGAAGATAAGGAATTTAAAAAATTCCAGCAATTTGAATTTATAATATATAATATTTTAGAATATATTATATTTATAATATAATATTTTTCTTTTTTACTGCAATTTCTGGAATAATAATAATATATGTTTTTTTATTTATTACTGATTTTACTCATACTAAATATTACTAATATATATATATATATATATATATATATATATTTACATATATATATATATATATATATATATATATATATATATATATATGAGTAATATTTAGTATGAGTAAAATAATAATAATAAATAAAAAAATATTATCATTAAATTGCAGTAAAAAAGAAACATGTATTTTCTCTTTATCTTTTTATTTATAATTTGGCAATATTAATAGATTTTACAAGGAGGAGTAACATAAATAAACAAACAAATAAATAAATAAATAAATAAATATGAATAATGTATCATATATGTAAAATAATATATTTGCATATCAGAAAAAATAATGATCTAAAAAACAGGCGTTTCAAAAAAACATCCATTTAAATGTCATTAGATACATGACTTTGGGGGAAACGACTGCCTTTTTATTGAGAATAATTATGAGCTTGATCATGAGTCTCTCAACAAATGACATGAACTGAGGCAAACATCGAGAACCGCAGGAAACGACTGATCTCGAGTGACAGTTGCAGCTGCTGCAGTTATTTTCTTTGAGGAAAGCATCTAAAAACCTACAGTATACTTGTAATCAAATGTGAAGCGTTGAGGATAGTGGAAGAACTTCGGAAATCCTTGAGTGTATAATCCGTATTACAGTTTTATAAGAATGAGGACTAGCCAAAAAATTTTAAAATAAATAAATAACAGACTGCTGCCAGCAGACCACTGTTGAAACCGCTGCTCGTTCTGATGCTCTCGTGTCTGTTTGAGAGCAACTATTTAAAATCATTGAGTGCATCATGCAATTTTATTAGAATGAAGTCTGAGGGAAATAAACTAGACCGTGACCAGAAATAAACCTCAATTTCTTGCGAATACGTTATTTAAAGTGCAGGAATGTCAGAGAGGGGAAAGACAAACAAAGCAATGAAATGACTTAAAAGACAGACAAATCTGACTTCAAAGAACACTGTTAAAAATAGAGTTCTATAGGGGACAAAATGGCTTTTCACAGAGATGTCCCAAACAACCTGTAGTGGACAAGTTCTTCAAAGAACCATTTTTAATGGTTTAAGGAACTTTATCATCATTTAAAGAAACTTCCTCAGTTGTAAAGATCTTTTGTAGAATAAAAAAGTGTCCATGGTTGTTAAGGGATCTTTACAGAACCATCAATACCAACGCTTTATCATGGCAATTTGTAAATTTTTGAATTAGTGGCTATTTCGTATGAATTCGTAAAATGTCATTCATACGTGATTTGCTCATCCCTCAATGATGGCTGGGTTTAGGGGTGGGCTTTGGTGCCACGCCTCCTTTGGGAAATCTTACATTTTCACATGACTAAACTTGAACGAATACGTATGCGTAAACGTAAAATAGTTACATTTCCTCACGATATAAGGCTGTGAATACTAATAAAAAAATGTGACTTTTAAAAGTGAACACAATAACACCAACCATTGGAAATACTTACAGTACTTTAGCATACATTTTTGTAAAAAAAGTAAAATGCGACGCTCCAAGGATGCCTTGCTGAGTGAACCTACACTTTTGCGAACCTTAAATACGTTACAGTACTTATGCTGTGTTCACACCAGACGAGGAATGCACGGATAAATTGCGCTATTTGCCATACTAGCCGTTTGAGTTTACTTGCTTCATTCACGTGTCAAACCCTGGTTCATTCGCGCATTAAATTTACTTCAGAACAGACACAGATTTGTGTGATGTACAGGGCTTTTGTCTGCCTGGTGACTCTAGCTTCATTGCTTAATGGCTAACATGGATTTTATTAAGAAAATAACAGTGTTTATGTGCTTTATGAAGGCTGAAAAACAGCATCAATATGTTTAGGGCCGTGTCTGAGTTCACTAGATCCTTTCAGAGGTGCATCCAGCTCTGTGAGCTCATAAACTCCTCTAAAAACTTAATCCACAAGAGCAAGCTCCTGATTGGTTACCGCGGCGTGAATGTCCGCTTCAGTTCAGATTTTTGAACTTGAGTAATTCGTGGAAAATGCGTGTTAAGCGCGTCAAATGCGCAAATCACTCACTTCGCACCACGCCATTTACGCATAACGCGTCGTTCACGCAATTTGCGTCATTCGCGATGCACCATTTACGCGAATCGCGCCGCAGGATGTCTATTCGCGCATATGCACTGACTTAACATGTAAATCACTCATGCTTGACGCTTCTTCCGCGTCTGGTGTGAACACAGCATTGGGGTACATTTTATTTACACATAAAAGACTATAAAATACACAAGACATGTATAGTGTTCGTATGTATAGTATAGTACTCAGATAGTTTTGAATGGGGAAAAGTGTAATGGTCAATATGGCTAATGAAGCCACGCCTTCCGGTACAGGAGTCAATCATCAATTGCTATACACTAGTGATTCACTGGGGACGGGGCTCGTATCAAATGTGAGTTTCTGCAGATTTTTGGGTGATTTGAACATTTAGAAATGAAACTAAAGGGACAGTTGTTGTTTAATGTTATTGTTAATTCCTAAAACGAAATTTAATTATAAGTTTGACAAGCAATTTTGGAGAATTTGATGCTTCCCCATTCAAACAGAATGCCCAGGCATACAATGTACGAGAGGCCTTTCAAAGGTGGCCACCAATTGAAATGACTTTCCTTAAAGGGAATTTGACCTAGGGTACATTTAAAATGCACATACATGAGAAGGCAGGGCTTGTTGTACCGATCTCCGACAGAACCAATGAGCTAAACTCAACCAATAGTGTTTCAGAAACAAATATAAGAAAGAAAAGTGCACTGCGACTACAAAGTTTACCTTGATTTTACATTGCTTTTATCTTTTTTGTGAGACCCGAGCTCTCCTCACAAAATAGTACAAGGTGAGCTACTGAGCAAACTGACCACGTCAGAAAAGTTGTCTAACTAAAGATAGTTGAGGCAAACATATTCCATTACAACTCATAGACATCGTTAAGTTGTTTTGCAGTAATTATCTGGTGTTGTGCAAGGAACTTAATAAAAATAAACCTTTATTGATTGATAATATATTCCTGTAAATATCATTGGTGTGAAAAGGAACAAAATTTGCTGGCTTGAAACTGCCTCAAAGTGTTCATTTTACCTAGAAAATGCAGTCAAATGTATGTTTAAGTCAGCTGAGCTTCACAAAAATGCAGGCTAAAGCACACCTTTCAAATGGAGCCTGTGTTGAATGAATGAGACATGCAATTTATAAAAGAACAAGAAAACAATCGAACGCAATCAGGCAAAATTGGTATTCCTCATCCAAAAACCTCCGAAACTTTAAACACGTTTCCGCTGATTTTCCCCTTTTCCTCGCTGTTACTCAAGGCCACCGAGCTCTGCTTGTGTAGGAGGAAATTAAAACACACACACAAGTGTAAGAGGTGGGTGGACGTTTTGGAGCGACTGACAAAAGACTCATTGTTGAAATAATAATAATTATCAGCAGCAGCTTGACTTCTGATTCATCCCATTATCGCCCATATTCTTTCAGCATTCCACCACTATACTTAGCCGCCAGACTTAGAAAGAGAGAGGGAATCAGAGGGAGAGCGACGGAGAAAGCCTGTGCTGCGCTGAGCTGCCCTTAAAAGCTTTATAAAGATCATGATAATTGAGACGTGCACTCTGAAATCTGGCCACATGCAGAAAAACAGCCCTACTCAGTCCACTGCGGCCACTTCTTAATGCCGCAAAGAGGATTACATGCACACACACACACACACACACACAGAGTATTTTTGTTAACCCCTGTCTGGTGACCTCCTAGATTCCCGCATTTAGCTCACCTACTCTATATACACAAATCCAATTTACATACTAGCTTGTGATTTGCTCGTGCTCCCAGAGATAATGTTTTGATTGGCTATGTTGATTTGCTTACGGCGATGTTTATAGGCATACTTCTTTGAGAAAAATATTCACAGGTTTTTATTCATTCATTCTCCTTCGGCTTAGTCTCTATTTCAGAGGTCGCCACAGCGGAATGAACCACCAAATACTACAGCATATGTTTTATGCAGCGAAAGCTTTTACAGATGCAACCCAGTATTGGGAAACACCCACACACGGGGAAACCCATGCAAACATGGGGAGAACATGCAATCTCCACACAGAAATGCCAACTGGCCCAGTTGGGACTCAAATCAGCAACCATCTGGCTGTGAGGCGACAGTGCTAACCACTGAGTCACTGTGCTGCCCCTTGTTCAGAGTTATTTTTGCCAATATTTTGTTGTTTCAGCAGTTTAAATTTCTGTTTCTTTTAATCAATGACAATTAAATCCCCAGTTTAATCCAAACCTTCAATCTCTCCACTTCGAAAGGTTGTTTCAGACTAACTGGCCTCAGTCATGAACAGAAAACAGACTACTAAAAGTAAAATTCCCGTTAACTAAATTTTTTATTATTTTTTTTTTTATTGGAAGAATATGTACAATTACAGAATGTTTGCAAATATATAAAAAAGATCCTCCACATTTTACTTATGCAAAAAAAAAAAAAAAAAAAATTTAAAAGAGATTAAAACAAAAAATTTCCTTCTATAATTATTAGGTACAAGTGATTATATTACAACTACATGTCCGTATGTATATATACACACACATACACATATATACACACACACATACACACGTACATACAAATTTTCCCCTTGGTCTACTAACACAATTTACAGAGTCTACATATGAATATGTAAACCATTATCTGAATTGACAGAGGAAAAAACTTATCATTACAGAAGGAAAAAACGAACAAAATATATACGCACTCAAACAAAATAGATCACAGTATGCAAACGAAAATAATACCCTATAATACCACCCCATCCCCCCCCCCCCCCCCGTCAGTTTCCGTCTGTAGTGCACACCCTTAAGAAAGATTACTGAAAATGGGAGCTGCCATATGATTTAACAATATCCCCATCAAACAACTGTTCCATTTCTCCCTTCCAAGTACCTTATGAAAGGTTCCCATATTTTAAAAAAATTAGGCTTTTTATTCTGTAAATGGTACTGTATTCTTTCTAAATGGAGTGTGTTTGTGAGTTCACTGAGCCATAATTTGAAAGAGGGAGGAAGTTTATTTTTCCAGAATGTCAGAATAAGTTTTTTGGCTGTTAAAAGGCCATAAGAAATTATTTGTTGCTGAGACTTGGACAATCCAAGCTCGTGCTTTGAAACCCCAAACACAATTAAAAATTCATCTGGATCAATAGTTTGCCCTGTGATTTCAGAAAAAAACTTTAAATATTTTGCACCAAAAGTCCTGTAAGCTAGAACATAAGGCATAACTATGAAGCAGCGATGCGTCAGATATTTTGCATTTGTCACATTTTGGAGAGACACCCGTTAACTAAATTTTGAAGATTAACTTTAGATTTCCCCAAGAGGTAGTTCATCCAAAAATACAAAAATTCTGTTATTACTCATCATCATGTCATTCCAAACCATTTGAGACCTCCGTTCATCTTTGGAAAACAACTTAAGATATTTTAGATGATATCCTGGAGCTCTCTAATCCTCCATAGACAGTAACAGTCCCAAGATGTCCAATAAAGGAGCCAGAAACATACCATGTGACTTCAGTGGTTCGACTGTAATCACATGAAGCTCCGAGAACACTTTTGTGTAGCAAAAAACTGTAAAAACAACCAAAAAAATTTTCATCAAATTAGGGTGCACGTTTATTATGGGCTTGTAGTAAAAGCGCACCCTGATAACTTGATATGGAAGGGAAGTTTTAGGCAAACAAAGTCGCATTTACAGTTATTCTTGAACAAACTTTTTTTTCTAGCTTTGTATGATTACAGTTGAACCACTGAAGTCACATGGAATGTTTTGACAATGTTTTTGGTTCCTTTTCTAAACTTTAAACATATGGGGACCATTGCTGTATATAGAGTGTCAGAGAGCACAGGGGGCTTTTCTCTGTTTATTCATGACTATTTTCATTTGTATAATGTTATTGTTAGTAGTAGTATTTATTATCTGCATATTTATATTTGTTTTAACAAAACAAGTTTAGATATGTTCCCCTGTCAAGTTTTGAAGACTATATGAGGGATAAGGATGGGAGGGATGAGTTATTCATTTGCTGGAGAATAGAACTGAATTTAGAAATCGTTTTGAAACAAATCTTTGCACTTAACAAACAAAATTAAATATGTAGGCAAATGGATGTCTTCAGTGGAGTGAGTTTCCACTGTTTCCTTACTCCATGAAAGTAAAGGAGTGAAGTAAAGAGTAAAAGTAAAGTAAAGAGAAAGTAAAGAGGCCAAATAGAGGAGGGTTGTTCTTTATCCTCATGCAGATGGTCTGTTTAACTGTTTTCTTGCTAGTGAAGCATTGCGTTTTTCAACTTACAAAGTCCGCCAAGTCAATAGCAAATGCGTAGTAAAAGTGCACCCTGATAACTTGACACAGAAGAGAACATTTAGCAAATGTTGTATTTAGAGTTATTCTGGAACACAAACATGTTTTTGTTAACTTCATATTACTACAGTTGAACCACTGAAGTCAAATGGAATGTTTTGACAATGATTTTGGTTCCTTTTCTAGACTTTAAACATCTGGGGACCATTGCTGTCTATAGAGCATGAGAGAGCTCCAGGATTTCATCTAAAATATCTTAATTTGAGTTCTGATGAGTGATGGTCACAGGGGATTGGAACGATTTGAGGGTGAGTAATTATTAGCAGAATTTTTATTTTTAGGTGAACTAATTTGGTAATATTAACTGCTTTGACAAATGTGTCTTTTTTTTTATTGTGCCTGCCTTTAAGGTGCGTTATTGTGTTAAGAATTATAGCAGTGCAGAACTTACAAACTTCAGTTCTGTCATCATTGTCACCAAACGAGAGTTTTTCTTAGCACACAGCAAAAATCTGATGCATTTTTCTCCCTTTACCAATTAACGTCTCACAAAAACAGTATGTTTTCCTTGCCTCACGTCCCCGTGGCAGGGGTTTTCAGTATCTGTTCGATTGGGAGGGATACGGTCTGGAGGAGAGAAGTTGGGTGGCGGCCCACAACATATTGGACCGTTCCCTGATCGAGGACTTCGAGGAAAAGTAAAATTTTCCAGATTTGTTGATAGTTGATATATATAAAGTTGAAGTCATAAATATTAGCCCTCCTGAATTATTACCTCCCCCTATATTTCCCTCCCAATTTCAGTTTTATCAACACATTTCTAAACATAAAAATTTTAATTACTCATTTCAAATAACTGATTTATTTTATCTTTGCCATGATGACAGTAAATAATAGTTGACTAGATTTTCAAGATTGTAGTATTCAGCTTAAAGTGACATTTAAAGGCTTAAGTTTAAAGGCTTAAATTAGGCAGCGCATTGTATAAAAATAGTTTGTTCTGTAGACATATATATATATATATATATATATATATATATATATATATATATATTGCTTAAGAGGGCTAATAATTTGACCTTAAAATGTTTTTTTTTATTTTTTTATGAAAACTGCTTTTATTCTAGCCGAAATAAAACAAATAAGACATTCTCCAGAAGAAAAAAAAATATTATAGAAAATACTGTGAAAACTACTGTTTATAAAAAAACTTGTAATTATAATGTCTGCACTTCTAAGGAGTTTAATGCAGCTGAATAAAGATATTTTACAGTTCAAGTTTGCGGCTTCAAAAATCTAATTCCGTTCAAACCTGTACATGAAATGACAGACATCCTCTGTTCATAATTAATATTGTTGTTTGGAAACCTAATCCCGTCCTTTACATTTCCAACACTCATCCTCTCTCGCTCTCTCACTGACAGCAAATCAAGAAACAGCCTCTTCCGAGGAGCAGCGAATTTTGCAGAAAAACAACGTTTGTACAGTTCGCTCCATATTTGATCCATCTGCCAGCCCTACTCAACGGATTAAAGGCACGTCTATCATGTGGCGTCTCTGCAAAACTCCCTCGGTCGCTCTTTCTCTTCCTCACACTCATAAGTGCATTTCTTTTCTTTTCACATAAAACAGTAAGATTGATTCTTTTTCCCATAAAAGCCTGGGCGAAGTGAACCAAATGAATGAAGGGGGAAAAAACTTGGTGTTTCAGGGACAGGAGAGAACAATTGCGAGCTAAAGTCAGTTTGATGCCAGCCAATCGCTCAAAATTGCTGTCATTGAGTCTGAATGAAAAGCATGTGGTAAAGGAACCAGTTCAAACGTGCTCGTTCAAAATTCATTGTGGCCAAAAAATATGTTTGGTCTCACAAGGACACATTTGTGCGAGGTTTTGGAAGACCAGAACACAATAGCCTGCTCATTCTGATATGACAGCCCCAAGCAAGTCAGGGATTTTCAAAAAGAAATGGGCTCTTAATGTAAAAATTAAGTCAAATTTTCTAAATGAAGCAAGTATATTACACCAAGCATGCTTAAGTTTATGGCTTCAGTACTTTGGGGTGAAAAAAGTGTCAGAACAGCTTTAGCTCAGTAAGTTGGAAGGAAATGTCTTCTGTCACAATCGGCTCTATCATACACCCGGCGCAAAAAGGTGCAAGATATGTATGGCGTGATTTGTTGCTATTTTCAGACCAGCACAACAGTAATTTTCATGTTTTGTGCCACAATTTTTAAATAGCAAATTCATTTGCACCACTTTGTTGACTCATGTGTTGCTGGTCTGAAAAAGAGGTGTGTTAAGGTGCATTGTTGGGCTGTTGCTATTTTGAGTAACTGAAATAGACTGCACCATTTAAGGTAGACTAAAGTCCAGTGCAGGTCCAAACGCTTACACTTTGCTTTTACACACAGGATGAACAGAAACACACAAATTTCTTTACATATGAAAAACAATAAAGGATTAAAATTTGACAAAAAATATTACATTCTACATAAACATAAAAACCGCAGCCTCTATGCCTTCTTCATCTCAGGGGGCTTTTTATTAGTTTTTTCATGACAATTTGCAATTTTTATTAGTAGTAGTATTTATTATATGCATATTTATATTTGTTTAATAAAAACAAGTTTAGATTTGTCCACCTGTCAGGTTTTGGAGACTATATAAGGGATAAGAATTGGACGTGTGTTATTTAAAGTAACAAATCTTTTCATTATTATTGTTCATTTATTCATTTGCTGGAAATCAGAACTGAATTTAGAAATTGTTTTGAAATGAATCTTTGCGCTTAACAAACCAGATTAAATATAAAGGCTAATGGATGTCTTCAGTGGAGGGAGTTTCCACCGTTTCCTTATCCACGAAAGTAAAGGAGTAAAGAGTAAAAGTAAAGAAAAAGAAAAGAGGCCGAATGGAGGAGACTCGTGCTTCATACTCGCGCTGTAGATGGTCTGTTTACCTGTTTTCTCGCTAGTAAAGAATTTAGATTTTCTTTTTACGAAGTCCACGATGTCAATAAAAAATACACCAAGACGTGTCTGACTCTTAAAAGGATTTTGACACGCCCTTAATTCTTTTCACTTTGCGCCTGGATTGTTACAATAGAGTCCATTAGAGTCCATAGAGACTTTAATTGACTTTGTTTTAAGTTTTTTTTTTTACAATGTACATTGACATATAAAATTGATTAAATATTTACTTTTAGTGGCATTATATAGTCTAAATTATCCCTATTACAGTATAAATAGTACAATATTCATATTTTGGAGTGTAAACTACAAGAAACGCAGATTTTTTATGCTTGCAAACTAAACATTTATTTATTACTTGGTAAATTGTAATATTTATACAGTATATGCTTTTGAATTGCACTGTGGAACTCTTCTCTGACAGCTGGTTTTGAAAATTTAACTCTAAAGTTTAACAAAGTGACTTTTATCAACACTTTTAGTGTCACTTTTTGAAGAAATATACTGTATAATTAATTATATTGATTATAAAATATAATAATAATAATAATAATAAAAGAAGTAATACACAAAGATAAATCCATAAAATAATGATAAATGTACTTGAAGCTCATTACACGGTTTTTGAACAGTACTTTTATGATTAAATATTTCGTTTTCATTATCACTTAAAATTTCCATCATAGTATACAAACACTAAAAACCCTTAGGTTCGTCATCGTTATATTGTACTCAACTGTATTAAAATTGATCTCCATTCACATTTGAGATTAATTCACAGTAAAAATTACTAATTTAATCTGTAAAACTTGTTATAGAAGTTGTTAAAGGAGTTTGGCCAGAGCAGAAAGCCTTATTTCTCTTGAGGTTTTTGTCCTTCACTTTCGTCAATTGGTGAAGTTTTGCTCCTAGCCACTGCCGCCACTGGCTTGCTTTGTTTGGACTCATGGAGCTGCGCATCGATGGGTTTGCTTTTCAGTGTTTGGACTTTCAGCAGTGAAAATTAAACCACACTGAACTGAACTAAACTGAACTTCAACTCTGAAAACTGGACTGACACAGTTTCAATTTGCCAGACCTTCTACGTTAAGCTGCTTTGACACAATCTACATTGTAAAAGCGCTATAGAAATAATCATGAATCGAACTTAATTAAAAGAGTAATCAAGTATGTTTCACAAGATGACACTACTTCCGTCTTTAAAAAGGCTTACAGTTTTCACATTTGGCTCAGTGTTATCTGACCTTGGACTTTAGTAGTAATTAATATAAATGTGCATAAATATGAGTGAAAATGTGTTTGTAGGTAAATTCCACACCAGGTTTTCCTTCAGTCTGACTTTACATTCTTTCATATGAAAATAAACAGCACTTTCTTTCATTCCAAGGAGATTTGGGCATATTTGAGCATCTTTGGCATCAGAAAGAGATAACCTCAGGTGTCGGTCATAGAGAATGGTTCATCTTAAAGTCTCTTCAGATTGATTTAACATGATATTGTGTCTTGCTTTGTCTTGTGTGTGTGGGTGTGTGTGTGTGTATCTCAGCAGTGGGACTCACGGAAGGTGTCTTACCTCCCTGATGGAGTGGTTACCTGGATACTGCATGCATAAATAATTGGTCTTGAGACAAGTGAGTAAGTGTGTGTGTGTGTTTGTCTGCCCGGGCTCATGTGGAGTTGCAAAACACCTGCGTGGCTGGCAGCAAAACAGTCTCTCTTTTTCCTTTTTTTTCCCCATGAATTAATAAAACAAACCATCCTTGACTCGCACTAAGGTTCTCCTCTAATATCTGATGGACTCTCTGCTGAAGAAGCCAGAGCTACTTTATAGTATTATTTAAGCAATTTTGTATGTTTTTATTTACTTTTTGGCACGGTGGATTGCATAGCTGAACAGATAAAAGATCTTGATCTCCTTTCAAACACCCACAAGACACTATATTGAAGCTGGAAAGTACAGCTTGTTGAGACAAACTTTTAGTTTAGCTTGAGAAAGCCTTTGAATGTCTGAGTTTTGTATGCTGTACATTTAAACTTACAGTAAAGTGGAAAGAGAATGAATTGTTTTGTTAGAGTGTTTAGCATGTTTCTAGCTGCATTTCTAACATGTTTTCTAAATCAAGATTAACATTTTAGAACATTTCTAGCAATAATTAGCATGTTGCTAGTACATTTCAAACATTTACGGTGTTTTTCATGTTTTAAAACTATGCTAGCATGAATTAGCATGATGCTAGCATGTTTTTTTTAAAATGCTTTAACACATAACAGTAAGTTTCAACATGTGGTTGACATTTTAGCACATTTCTTGCAATACATGTTGCTAGTACAATCCTAACATATGACTGATCTTATCACTTTGCAAAACCATGTTAATATGAATTAGCATGATGCTAGCATGTTTTTCTATCATACTTTAACACAACATGTTTCTAACAAGTTTTAGAATGTGCTAAACAGAAATACTTAGCATGTTGCTAGTATATTTTTAACATATGATTAACATTTAACATGTTTCTTGCATTTAAAACCTATGCTAGTATAAATTAGCATAAAGATAACCTGTTTTTTAACAATATTAACAAATTTGCTAACACAAAATTATATATCAACCATGTTTCTTGCATCATCATGTTGCTAGCATGTTTACCAGCATGTTGCTAGCAGGTTTTAGCATATTTAAAGCATGAATTGGTAACATGTTCAACACAGAGCTTAAATAAATTAGCATTTATTTGCTTCAGAACACACAGTACCATTACTTCTACAAAGGATTCAGCTACTTGAATATATTTAGTGATCAAAATAGACTAAAGCAACAACTGAAAGTAACTGAAAGTATAGCTTTAAATAAAAATTGTATTGTTACACTATTAGGCATTGCAAATTTTAATAGGTAATTGTTAAAATTATTTGTCACTGATTCATTTGTTCACGTCAATTGATTCAAGTCCTTATGAGCGAGTCACTGAATCATTCATTTCAAGTTTTCTGGCTCTTTTCCCTCATTAAAATAATTAAGTTTTTACATTTTACATGCTCAAACGTTTTAATTAAAAAGTCATTTTCTCCAATTCGGCTGCAAACAATCCACACACTGACATATTAGGCCTTCGTATGGTTGCTTTTTAATTATTTTTCATACTCCGAGTACATTTCATTTTACGTTTATTATGAGCAGGGATCCCTTATTCAAACAGAAGCAATAGAAATTCATTTTACACCCAAGCGGCATAAGTTGCATCACTGTTTTGACTTTCATTTCATACATTTCATACCAATTAAAAAAGCAAAAATGATATGCTAAAGCAAACACTTTAATGTTAATAAATAACCAAATTCAACTGGATGCCCCAATTCAACTCAATTAAAAACTCAATTTTAAAATCATATTATTTCATCTAAATATATTATATAAACACCAAAATCTATACCACAAAAAAAGTCTAGTGTACATCGCAACTGAAGCAGATCTGACTGTGTCTGTTCTGTGATGCTACACACAAGCTGAACATGTAAGATACAACCAGCAGCCACCCTGAGAGCAGCAGACACACGTTATCATCACAAGTGTTGAGAAAGCGTCAAAACAAGTTGTTCAGGGCCTTGAGGTTGTTTTCTGTATTGACAGTATGAGAGTACAGTGCTGTCTGGAGTAAGTGCTGTGTGTGTGTGTGTGTGGGTTTGTCTCTGACTTTCACATCGCTCTAAACTAATCTGCTCTGATCTGGCCCCGCTTTTCAACTGTCTGTGCTTTACAGCAAATGACAGCGAGATGTCTGTCCGTCTGACTCTGTGTGAGGACTGTACATGTCTTAACTCCAGATCAAATCAAATATTCACCTTTGCTTCATAATGAATGGAAAAACATTGAAAATGTTATGATTCATTTAAAGCCACTATTGGGTTTCCTAAAGAAGGTTGTTTGGGTTATTTTTGCATCCTTGAAATTTTTCAGCTTTTATTCATATTTTGAATGTATTTATTCATATTTTGAAGTTATTTAATTTTTAAATTGAGATTATTCATTAAAGAAATGAGTAATTGTGTTGTGTTGTATCAATTTTACTTACTTTTTTTACTTATTTTACTTTACTTATTATACTAAGATATAAAGATCATTCATTCATTCATTCATTCATTTTCTTGTCGGCTTAGTCCCTTTATTAATCCGGGTTCACCACAGCGGAATGAACCGCCAACTTATCCAGCAAGTTTTTACGCAGCGGATGCCCTTCCGGCCGCAACCCATCTCTGGGAAACATCCACACACACACACACACACACACACTACGGACAATTTAGCCCAATTCACCTGTACCGCATGTCTTTGGACTGTGGGGGAAACCGGAGCACCCGGAGGAAACCCCCGCGAAGGCAGGGAGAACATGCAAACTCCACACAGAAACGCCAACTGAGCCGAGGTTCGAACCAGCGACCCAGCGACCTTCTTGCTGTAAGGCAACAGCACTACCTACTGCGCCACTGCCTCGCCAAGATATAATGTAATAAAAATAATAATAATATAACAATCTAAATATTATATTTATAAATATTATTATACATACCTTTATCTAATTCAAGTTATCATTTGTTATTATATTTTAGCTAACATTTTATGATGTGGATTTAGTTTTGGTCTAATACAGTATAATTACCCTGGATTATATTAGATTACTATTGTTAGCATCGCTGGCGGTAAGCAAGTTGCAAGCATGTTTCTATCATGCATTAGCATATGTCTAATGATTTAGCATGTAGCTAACACATTCCTAGCATATTCCAACACATAGCTAACATGTTTTACCATGTTGGTGGATTGTTTCTAATAATATTTTAGCATGCTGACATGAAATAGCAAGTTCATAATAACACATGGCTAGCAATGTGCTATCATGTTATATTTTTACCATGTGGCTAACATGTTTATAATACACATAAATAATATCTATCTGTGGCCTAAAATGACTGATTTTGTGACAGCTTTTCTTAAAACGTACAGCATTATTTGCTACAAGTTTTGTGTTTAAATGTAATAATACACACGGATATTTGTAGAATTGTCTTTTTTGTTTCGAATAATTCATGATTTAATGAATCACAGACTCACTCAAAAAACAGTTGTTGTCATCACCTACTGGCATAACCATGTAACATACAGAAAAAGTCACACAAAAAAGTACAAAGAAAAAAATAAATATATATATAAAACAGTAAATAATATTTTACAAAATATTTTTCAAGACACTTCTATACACTTCTTAACTAGGTTAATTAGATTAACTACGCAAGCTAGGGTAATTGGGCAAGTTATTATATAATGATGGTTTGTTAGACTATCAAAAAAATTGCTTAAAGGGGCTAATCATTTGTTTAATAAGTGTTTAAAAAATTATAACTGCATTTATTCTAGCCAAAATTAAACAAATTAGACTTTCGTGAGAAGAAAAATTATGACATACTGTGAAAATTTCATATATATATATATATATATATATATATATATATATATATATATATATATATATATATATATATATATATATATATATACATACGCCAGTAGGTGGCAACAAATGTCTGTTGAGTGAGTCTAGATTCAGTCATAGCTGATTCGATTGAAATGAGTTATTCTTTTGTAAACAATTCAGTGAGCTAAAAAAAAGAAAAATGGCACAAAAAATAAACGTATGCAGCTTCATTTTGTAAAAAGCATGAACAATATATTGGAAACCAGTTCAATTTCTTTACCTCTACCGTCCAGCTCGGCTCTCAACTTTATAAGATGGCTTTCTGCTGTGTATCAAGTCTCTTTCTGTCTGACTCAAATTTTTTCTCAAAATGTATGCCATTATTTGCTTCAATTCTTGTTTAGCTGTGCATACAAAACATTTCCCCATTTATTGTTTTGTGATCTCAAGAATCATGAAATGACTGTTTAACATGGTGGAGGTACAGGCTGAGGCCAAAGAGGTCACCCCCTGTGGACGGCCCTGCATCCTGGGATTACTAACAACCACAGAGAGTCAGGACCTCAGTTTAATATCTCATCTGAAAGACGGCGCTCACTGAGCAGTATGGAGTCCCCATCAATATACTGGGGCATTAGGACCCACACAGACCACAGGGTGAGCGCCCCCTGCTGGTCTCACTACCACTACTGCAGCAACCTAGCTTTTAAAATGCACCATGTAAGACCACAGCTTAACTCAAAAGTCATTTGTTGCCACCTACTGGCTTAACCATGTAACAAAGAAAGTGCCACTAAAAAAATAAAACGTATGCAGCTTCATTTTGTAAAAAGCATGAACAATATATTGGATACAAATGCATTTTTTTATCTCTACCGTCCAGCTCAGCTCTCAACTTTATAAGACGGCCTTCTGCTGCGTGTCAAGTCTCTCTCTGTCAGACTCTCTCCAGAAGAACAATCTGCTCAGTGTCAGTGTGTTTCAGTCTCTTTCCCTGTGAGTGTCAGTGCAGCACAGCAGGGTCTCAGCGCTCTTCATTTCACTCCATCACTCATTCTCTAACAGACATATATATCCGGCCTTCGCTCCGCAATATCCTTGAAATCCCTCCATTCTTCATACCTCAACATATGCTGCCCTTATATGTACAGCATGCTGTGGATACGCTCGGTATATTTTATCATATATGATGAGTTATTTTGACCCCTGCGCTCTCGTCGAACACCTCGCGTCGATTGTAGTGTATTATGCACAACCCTTCTCGATATGGGCACACCTCGCGCATCACTACGCTATTTTATTCCTAACTACCGGAATTCAGAAGTCAAGAACACACCCGGGGTCGACAATCTGTGCGAAAATGACTGTTTTCTGTACTCTCAAGTATTCATGAGATGCTCCATTCCGCCCTTCTTATCACATCTTGCTCTTCATTTGCACTTTTCCATATACTGTAGCACTCAGCCAATACACCACTTTCTACTGTAGAGTGCTGGAGTGGTTTACAATCTATCTGGTGTTCTATACTTTTTAGCATCATTTTAATGCCTATTTCAGAGGTTTTGTTGCTTAAAAGGCCAAAAGAGATCACATTCTATCTGGATTATGTAATATGATAACTTTTTATCAGATTACATTTACTTTTCTATTGATACCATGATTACTTAAAGATCCTATGAAATTAAAATTAAGTTATTAGTAGATGTTAGTATCAGTATTGTTAGTTTTAAGGATATCTACAAGCTAGTGTGCTATAAAATTTGCGATTAGAAGATATAAAACGGAAATAACCATGTAAAGCTTGTAGTTTGTCACTTTCTATGTTTTTTTCACGTCACCTCATACTTTAGTTTCTCATCAAACCTTGGCCAATCAAATGCTCTCTAGTATCTGACATGCCCCGCCCCCTTCAAGATGCTTCTTATTTGCTTTTTATTTGATGCGCTTGAGCTCGACCACTCTTACTGGCAGAATTGATAAAAGCAAAATGCAATTGGCTGTTTTTTTAAAAAGGGGAGGAGCAACACTATGCCCCACCTCCTCTTGGTGGTTCGGTTAAGATCACAACAAATATCGAAAACAAAATGCACATTTCAAAGTACTTCATAGGACCTTTAATAATCACAAAATGGAAGTAAATCATTCTCATTTGAATGATTTTTACATATCATTAAAAAAAATCTATTCTAAAATAAAAAATAGATTATTCCCAACAGGCAAAGGATGTCAACATGATGTCTAAATAACGTGTTACCCAATAGTTGTGGGACATTGCAGCGCCAGGTTGATGCCAATGTTCAACGTCCAACCTAAAATCAACCAAATATCAACGTCTATTGATGTTACATTGTGTCGACGTTACTACTTTGACGTCTATCAGAATAAATGTCAGTATTTGACTTCAATATAATGTTGGTTTGAGATTTATTTCAAACAAATATCAACATCATTTGATTCTTTATTGGTTGTCAAAATAATCTTATCCTTCGACGCTGGCTAGACATTGAATTTTGTTCATCTGACGTCACAATCTAAATCTAACCTAATAATACCATCTTATGATGCTGTGTGATTGCTGGGTTGTTTGGTCAAGCTCCATAACAAACATTTTCATTATGCACATTTTCATCTTTGTTTTATTTAAAATGTAACATTTTTAAAGATTTAGTTGATTGTTAACTTTTCAAGAATGTAATAAATTTTTTAAAAGAGTTCACGTTATTGATATAAAAGCTCTTTGTGTTTTTAATATTTTCTTATAATATACTTTTTAGATTATTTATTAAACAGAATAGTCAGGCAGGCAATGGCTGACAGGAGCATACAGGTAATCCAAAGAATAGTCAGACTAACAGGCGAATGATCTAGACAGGTGGCAAAACAACATAATACAATAACCAAAGCAAAGTCAAAAAGAAACACGAAAGACAGGACATGGAAAGACTTAGAAATGCTCACTTTCATTTTACAAGACTCAGCAAAGTGTGTGTGTGAGTGAGATGCATTTATAGTCCTGGTAATCCATCATGAGCTTCCAGCTGTGTGTGTGTAATCGGGGCAATCAGGAACTGGTGTGTGAGTGCAAAAACTTCTGGGAGTAGTAGTTCATATAGTGGCAGATCTGTAATACTCCAGTGATCAGCAAATGCTAGATCGCTGGTGATCGTGATGATGGTACATGCTCATACTACCCATAAAACATTATTAACTGATTATATGTGTAATGTAATAGATGATCTGATCATGTAGTTTGCATTCAGTAATGGATTACAAAGCCAAATTCAAAGAATAAAAGACTGATGATTCATTTAAACCAAACTCTGCTGATATTATTCGGTTAATGTGGTCCTTTTAAATGATAATAAGTAAAACACAGGCAACTTTCATTGAAGTCAAAGATCACACATCCAATCTGACTTAATGAATTATACAATTGAGACATGGTTCAAAATATAACAATATCAAATATCAATAAAATCAGCGTCCTGAGGCAACACGGTTTGAAAGTCACCGGTAATCAGTTAATTGACTTTCGCAAGTGCGCGGGCATACAGATGTGCTAATGCGCACTGTCTAAAAGCCGCACAAATTTAAATTTGATTTCACGGCTCTTTAATATATCTCCCCACCTCAGCTCTGCTTCATTTCTTGTTCCATTCAACCTATTCTTTTGGACTTGTCATCTAAGATAAGGAAACAAAAGCAACGCTGCCACCCATCAAGCGGTCTCCGAGCCAAACATGCGCACGGTTGAAATGGTGCACCAAAACAAATGGCATAGCTTGATTGTTTTAATGTGCTTAAACTCCCACAGCACAGGCCGTGCCATGTTTTTCAATCTTTTTCTATTCTCCTCTCATTTTCTTTCCCTCTCTCTGTGGAGCTCAGCTGCACATAATAAATTCATCTGCTTTCAGGATCTGGATCTGCTACAGAATCACAGCCGAATGAAAGCTAAACAAAATGGTTGCCCGTCTCTTGTTCTTGTTTTCTCTCTACATCCATAAAATCTGAGAAAAATAAAGGGTGTTTTCCATGTTTCTCTTTTCAAGAATGATTTTTGGGTCATTCCATTAACTGGGTGCATTACGACAGGCTCCGCACAGCAGTAGCAGCACGCTCCTGCCAGCAGTCTGTTTATACGGCTGTTGTATTTCTCTACGGCGTGTTTATGCTAGGTCAAAGGAACCTGCTTTAGCAGTGTTTATATTTCCGAAATGCATTAGTGTAGTGTTCGGTAAATCATCTGTGTGGTGTTAAGCATCGGTAATGGCTGCTGTGTTATTATGGTAAGTCAGAGGAACAGAGAAAAGACACAAAAAACACGGAAAAGCAAGAATATACATACAAAAATCTAATCAGTCTATTAAATGGCGGCACCTCATTGAATTAAGACATTTGAGTCGTATCAATGTCATATTCATAGGTTCAAACTGAGCATCAGAATGGGGAAGTAAGGTGTTTTAAGTCACTCTGAATGTGTTATTGATATGAGTATTTCTGAAATTACTCATCTACTGTGATTTTCATGCACAACTAAGGTTCACAAAAAATGATACACTGTTAAAATATCTGTTAATTAACAGTTTTCGTATTTTGTGATTCACAAGTAATTTTTGTTTATTTATGGTTGTGAATTGCATTATAGGATGTTGATTTCTGCTCTGCCAACTTTTGATGTTGAAAATTCAACTCTACAGATGAAGAAATGACTTTTATCGACATTTTAGTAGTTTGAAATAATATAATGTATAAGAAATAATATATAGAGAAACAACAGAAAATGTACTGACAGTACATAAAGTTTTTGTAGCGTAATATACAACACCAACACCAACACGGACAATTTATCACTTTAAACTATTAAGTTATTAAATAATTAAATTAAACTAACTATTAAAGATTTTCATTAAAGTCACTTTTTTGAAATTTTCGAAGTTGTTGGAAGAAAGCTCAAGGTCCCATTATTAAATTCAATAGCATAAATAAAAGGGTAAAAATACAAAACATATGGAAAAATGCTAATTTATGGTAATTTTTTTTTCAGTGTAGACATAAACACATCATTAAACAAAACACCCTTGTTTTTTTTTATTTTATTTAGGTTTGATGTTTTATAAAAAAAACTGGCTGACTGATGAGATTGGTGCTTTTATTCACATGTCTTGAGCTGCTGAAGTCACAATAAATCACGATTTGTTGGCGCTTAAGCACAAAATGGGGTAGCCAAGCACACATGAACTGCAGATTAAATAAGATTGGAGGGTAAGTTTCATTTCACTTCATTTCCCTTCATGGCTTTTTCCCATAAACTTTCGATTAGACGTTTTTGTCATGTAGTAGAGAAGGTTAAACAGAAGTGGAAACATTTATAAAATAAATATACAAGGAAATAGCATAAGGGTGATTACTTCTGTTAAAAATAAAAATAAAAACATAAAAAATGTAACTGCTAAGGTCAGCTTTATTAATACCCTTAAGATTTTTTCTTTTGGATTGGCTACAGAACAAACCATCATTATCCAATGACTTGTAAACATAATTAATTTAGTAAATGCTTAAAACTTTAAGCTTAATATCTTGTAAAATAGCTAGTGAAACATTATGTACTGTCCTTATGGCAAAGACAATAATATAATATTAAACATGAGTTATTAACTATTATGTTTTAATAAACAAACTATACATTTTAAAGTTAGCAATTTTACAATTGAAGCATTTAGCATACCTTCATTTAATATTTTAGGTAATTAAAAAAAGGTTAAAAGCTAGAAATTTTAGCTTTATAGGTTAAATAAGCGTTAATACCGAATGTAGCTTAGTAATCTACAGTAAATAGCCCCTGGTGTAAAAATAATCCCCCTGTAGCGAAGCACCATTCATTCATTCAATTTTCTTCAGCTTACTCCCTTTTTATTAGGGGTCACCACAGCAGAATGAACCACCAACTATTTGGGCATATGTTTTAAGCAGTGGATGCCCTTCCAACTGCAACCCAGTTCTGGAAAACACCCATACACACACATACACTACAGTTCATCAAATTCTCCCATAGCTAAACTGGAGCACCCGGAAAACCCACGGCAACATGGGGAGAACATGCAAACTCCACACAGAAATGCCCACTGACCCAGCCGAGGCTCGAACGAGTGACCTTCTTGCTGGGAGGCAACAGTGCTAACCATTGAGCGACCACGCTCCCTCAAGAATATGGATGAATTACAAACTAAAGAACTAGAGAATAAAACTGAGCACATATTTAAAGCAGCAATGGCATCCCCAAAATACATTTTTACAACCGTAATGCCTCGCATTTCCACATGAAAGAGAATGCCTAGTGGAAGAGAAATTGATTGGATTTTATTCAGGAATTGATTGCATCATGAAATCAGAGTCAAAGCTGAAGGAGAGTCTGCAGCGGATTGAGAAGAACTATACAGTAGTTTATCCCTGAACCACACACACACACACACACATCCAATCACACACATCTGAAGAGGTTTTCTGATCAGAACATGAAGCCTGAAGGTCAAATTCACCCTGCAGGGCAACTTCATGCTTCATGCAACTTCAAAATTGTGGTTGTGGTGAACTTTATCACATTACGAACCAAAATTCAGCTGCATTTCACACTTAATTCTGCTTTATCGTGCTTCTAAACCCCACCATAATCTAACACCAAGAGGACTGATTAACACTTGCAATTTTTTTTTTAGATTAAGGATGTTAAATAGTGCAAAAAAACAAGACAAAGACAAACAAACCACAAGCCCTGCCAATTAAATAAAATTTACAAATGTATCTGATAAAAATAAAAATAAAAATCAAAACAAAAGAAGTAAAAATTAAATAAAAATGTCAAAATTTGTGTAGACAGGACTAGAGAGGTTCCCAAAGTCTCTTGAATTTGTTCTCTTTGTGATGGACATAAGTTAATTTTTTCCAAAGGAACATCCGCTGTGACTTTTAATTTAAATTAAACGTGACGCGGTTGTATTAGATGCATTCCAACTGTAATTATGCTATTTGCATTTTAACGGTGGTGTTTCAATCACTTTATACCCGCACATGGCTGCATACAAATCCCATTTGGGACAAGTTAAACCCAGGAACTACGCGGGAGCCTTAGCATCTATTCAAGGACTTTCTTTTATTAAAACCATAAGAGCCGGACTGAAGAACAGTAACTGGTGGGTATAAGATTCCCCCAGGTACATACTGATGCCCCCCTTTATTTCCCATGCTGCATCAATTGAACACACTGTAAAAATGGCTGGGTTCCTCACAATTGATTTGTGTTTGGACAACATGAAGGAATTAAGTTAACATTCATTTTTACTAATTTCATTTAAAACATTATGGTTATCAACCAAAAAACTTCAAGAATTGTGTTGTTTCATTTTAAATGAGTAGCAAATATCTTTTTTAAGTGCATGGTCACTCGATTTGTATAAAAATCTTACTTTAGATGGTGAAACACCATGTAAATTCACTTTCAAGTCCACTTTGTGAAAAAAATGCAACATTACTTTTAGTCACAAGTATAGTTTAGCAACCTACAGCCAATAACATACCTCACATTTGCATGCTTTGGACAGTTATGGAAACAACTGGACACTCTTTATACAGTATATACAGTTTCGTCGGTTAGAGGGGAGAAAAAGTAAAATGGGGAAGGAAAATGTGTAGCACAGTCAAAATATACAATTAGGTCTATAAATATTTAGACGTCGACACAATTCTAACATTTTTGGCTCAATACACCAACACAATATATAAGACATTAAATGAACAAGATGAGCTTTAACTGCAGAATGTCAGCATTAATTTGAGGGTAATTTGAGGGTAATTTCAGCTGTAAGTTCCAAACAGTTGTAATGGCCATGCCTAATGATTTAGCTATCTCTCCGATGGGTTTGTTTTGTTTTTTCAGCCTAATGATGGCTTGCTTGACAGCTCTTTGGATCAAATCTTGAGAGTTGACAGTAACAGATTCCAAAAGCAAATAGCACACTTGAAATGAACTCTGAACCTTTTATCTGCTCATTGTAATCGTTATAATGAAGGAACAATGCACACCTGGCCATGGAACAGCTTAGAAGCCAATTGTCCAATTACTTTTGGACCCTTAACAAGTGGGAGGCACATATGCAAACTGTTGTAATTCCTACACTGTTCACCTGACTTGGATGTAAATACCCTCAAAGTAAAGCTGACAGTCTGCACACGAAGCACATCTTGTTCGTTTAATTTAAAATCCATTGTGTTAGTGTATAGAGCCAAAAATATTAGAATTGTGTCGATATCCAAATTTTTATGGACATAACTGTATATTATGTTGATGCGCAAAAAAAAAATCCTTTATGTAAACAGGTCACATGCTATGTTAATCCTATAAATTACTCAGGCAATACACATATGCAAATAAGCACATTAACTCTTATATTGAAAAAAAAAAGCATTTACGTTTAGCATTTAGCATTAAAAGTCAATTACGATAAAAGTAAAAACCTGGTAATAAACTTGCAGTACATTACTATCAACATTTCATTAACTACTAACATGTAAATAAATTGAAGAAAGAACTGTGAATGACGACATACAGAACCTGTTAAACAACAGGGTTTTTTTTTTACAGAGCAGGGTTAAGAACTAAGCAGCATACAAATTCCCAGGTTTAATTGTTAACCCCGGTTAAATATTGTGAAGCTAAACAAACATTAACCCAGGGTGTTTTGTTTTTTTTTAACTCCAAGGTTAACTAGTTCAAGTGTGAAAAGCTCAGTACCACGTTTTGCAAGATAGACATTGCATTGCTCACAATACTGCACTGCAAAAAAGCTCGCTTTTTGTAGATTTTTTTGTCTTGTTTCTAGTCTGAATATCTAAAATTTCTTAAATCAAGAAGTATTTTCTAGACAAAAAAATACTGTTTTGTTTCAACAAATATCATGTGAGTTTTTAGTTAAAACAAGCTAAATAATCCGCCAATAGGGTAAGCAAAATAATATTATGCCAATTAAACGAAACAAGATGATTTTACTTAGCCCATTGGCAGATTATTTTTTAGACTAGAAACAAGACTAAAATATAAGTAAAAATGGTATTTTTGCAGTGTGGAAGTAGCCCTTTAGCTTATTGAATAAAATTAACTAATTCCTCAAACAACCTTTGCGAATTCAGCCAAAAATGAAAGTCATTTTAGGAGAGAAGAAAGGTGATGCATTACGGGGAACAATTTTCCTTCTTCCTCTGAATACACTGTGCTGAAAAGTCCAAGAAAGATAGAAAAAGTGAAAGATTACATGCTGATTTCAAAGTCGGAAATTATTCTCAGGTTGTAAAACCATTTTACTCGAAAGGTGAACGTGTGCAATTTTCAAAGTTAAAATACTTTCTCTCATTCCACTCTGCCACACACAATTGAAGTCAGAATTATTAGCCCTTCTGTATATTTTTCCCACAATATTTTTGTGTTTAACGGAAAGAAAACATTTTTCAACACATGTAATAAACATAATGGTTTGTACATAATACATATATAATATTTTACTAGATCATTTTCAAGACACTAATATTCAGCTTAAAGTGACATTTAAAGGCTTAACTAGGTTAATTAGGCAATCGTTATACATTGAATGTTTGTTTGATAAACAAATGGGGAAAAAATGTTGCTTAAGGGGGCTTATTCTGAAAACATTGCCCTATGTACATTTTTAGAGAGCATCAAATATGTTCCAGGAGCTTTTTTTGCAGTTTTTGTTTTCGCAAATCCACTAGAGGCCGCCGTGTACACTTTTTCAGATCTCAAATTTTTCTTCCGAATGCCATCTGTGTCTGCTGTTCTCACATACACCCACCAGAGATCGCTGCTGACTGACTGATTGACTGACTGATAACCCCACACACCCCCTTCCCTAAACTCAACCGACAGTGTTTTTAAAAGCACTGATTGACCAGCGCCCACGCACTTCCCTAAACCCAACCAACAATGCTTTGAAAAGCAATCTAGAGAAGAGAAGCCCTCTTCTGGTTTCTACCACGTTTTCAGATTTTACTCCATTCTCACCCTGTTATTTACTTATTTATTTTGTTTTTGGGCTTCTGTTTTTGTCTTACCCGCTTTCCGAAACCGTTCTTCACCAGACTCAAGCCCTGTCATAACGGTCAACTCTGTTCTGCATCTCAAGTACGCGGAAGTACATAGCGAGCCACCAGACAAACTGGTAACAGCAGGAAAGCCCTTCCTATGGAGGTAAGCGGTCAGCTGCTGGCGCAAAAAGAAACGGGGTCATACGGCTCCAAGAGCGTTTATTTTAAACACGGTCATACATACTGTTGGATACATAATTCACGATCTGCAGAAATGTATATAGGGGTACACTTTCAGAGCCTATGTTGATTAATATTGACCTTAAAATGCTTTTAAAAATAAAAACTGCTTTTATTCAAGCCAAAATAAAGCAAATAAGACTTTCTCCAGAAGAAAAAATATTATAGGAAATACTGTCAAAAATGTAACATCATTTGGCAAACTCATCTGTACGCATAATTCAGCTATATTTCATTTCTCTTTGTTCTACCCTATCACGATTCATCAACTTTTATCTTCCCATCTCTTTGTATTTCTAAAAAAAAAAAAACACTATCTTGTTTGTTGCTAGGTCAGAGGTTAAAAGAAGGTCAAGAAATTCTTTCAAAACCCATCAATGACCAGCATTTCCAAACTTTCTCTCCCACACACACATACATACAGACACACAAAACAATCCAGCCCTTTCTCCATCAGCAAACAGCACTCAACTAGAACTCTCATCTCTCTTCTTCCTTCTTTTAGCACAACAAAACAGACCTCAAGAGGGAGAGAAACAGAAAGAGGCGCAGAGAAACAGGACATTGGGGAAAGCCTGAAGCACACTTAACCTCTATTACCAGCCGGTGTATGCGGTCCAGCGGTGTATAGCGTACAGTGGTAAAGCCGAGGGCGATGCAGAGAAACGGCCGTTCGGAGACAACATGACCACTCCGCACACACACAAACACATCTCGCTTTAATGGAGAGCCCGATGGCAATGGCACGGGCAACATACTTCACTCATTTGGCCATATCATCTTATCTTATCTAGCGAAGTTCCCACGAGGCTCCAAGTCAGAAAAGCGTCAAGAAAGGGAGAAATAAATAATAACAGCAGCAAAGACGGAGAGAGAAAAAACCTCATCTTTATCTCCCTGCACATATTTCTCCGAGATCAAAGGCTCCCCAGATGCAAGCCGACTGTTTTCTTACATATTTTCCTTTCTTGTTGCGAGCTAACTCAATAACTCAGAGAGAAATATAGAGGAGGAAAAAAAAGAGGTTTCATTAATATTCATTTCATTCAATCTCCATGACTATAAGGAAATCCACCATATGGAAGATTCGGTGAAGATGGTTTCTTCCCTTTTGTGAGAAAACGTGTTTAGGGAATGCTGATTTTTAGGAGTCGGGATATGAACCAATCAGAAAAGGCACGTTCCTGATGTGAAAGGAGATACTGGGAGCGAGGGGACAATGCGAGGATGGCTTAATAGAGTGTTTTTATGAGAGAGAATTGAATTTTTATCTTAACTTCTTCATATTAAGATCTTAACACAACTAATTCCGCCAGTTCTCATACTGAAATGTACAAGATGTAAGGGTAAAGACCTCTGGTGGTTCAGAGTTTTGAGAGAAATATAAATATGAGCTTCATATTGACTATGTGTGGGTATTTGTATGCAGAGGGTGACAGCAAAGGTTTTCAAAAGCACCCAAAGACCAACACCTCCCATTTCCCTAAACCCAACCGATAGTGTTTTAAAAAGTATTCCAGAGAAGAGAAATCCTTGGCTGGTTTCTATCACATTTCTAGATTTTACTCCATTCTCACCCGATTATTTACTTGTTTATTTCATTTTTGGGTGTCTGTTTTTGTCTTACCCGCTTTCTGAAACCGTTCTTTACCAGACTTTACCAGAGTCATCACGGTCAACTTTGTTCTGCATCTCAAGTCTGCCGACATACATAGACAAACTGGTAACAGCAGGAAAGCCCTTCATACGGAAGTAAGAGGTGAGATGCCATCGCGAAAAGAAATGGCTTCATACCACCCCGTAGCATTCGTTTTAGGATGAATTGCGGCCATACATACTTCTGGATAAATATTTAATGATCTTCAGAAATGTATATAGGGGTACACTTTCAGAATGTTGATTAATATTGATCTTTAAATGTTTTTAAATGTTTTTATCAAAGACATATTTCATTGCACAACAATTAATCAATCAGCCTTTTTGGATAAAAATAGAGAGATTACAGTTTAATTAGCTATCATTAGATTATTTTAAAATTTCTCCTCTCCTGCTGTGCATGAGCTAAGCTGTTGAATGGTCAGCGTATGAGGCGACTGGGCTAACCTAGCTTCAATTTTGATTGAATTATTCTCTAATCGGTTGCCAGTTATGTCGTGAACATACCCCTGTAATGAATACTACAGTCCTTTTTTGTCTGGCTTTCTCGGATATCTCACCTGTTCGCCAAAAATTATATCCCCGGGAAGGACTGACACCAGCGCATGCACATTGCAAAAGTCGTGCCAGGCACGAAAGCTTGACAGGGATAGCAACATTTACTAAGGAGGGCGGGGCTTAGCGAAGGGTCATTTGTCGAGTCCAGTCCAGTCTCACATGGGTTTCCTCCGGGTGCTCCGGTTTCCCCCCAAAAGTCCAAAGACATGTGGTACAGGTGAATTGGGTATGCTAAAATTGACAGTAGTGTATGAGTGTGTGTGTGTAGATGTTTCCCAGAGATGGGTTGCAGCCGGAAGGACATCCGCTGTGTAAAACATATGCTGGATAAGTTGGCGGTTCATTCCGCTGAGGCGACTCCAGATTAAAAAGGGGCTAAGCCGAAAAGAAAATGAAAGAATGAATTAATTTATGGAGTCTGTAAAATAACAGTAAATGTGCTAGGAGTTTATGCCCGTTTTTGTACTATAATATACAACACCAGCACAGGCAATAGATCACATTAAAGTATAAAAATATTAATAAAAGTCACTTTTTGGAACTCCTCAAGTTGTTTGAAGACAGATCAAACTCCCATAATGCGATAAATAAACAGAGAAAAATAAAGAATACAGAAAAATACAGAAAACTGCTAATTTACAGATATTTTTACAATGTACTTATAGCATGAAAAACAACAAATAAACATTTAACTTTGTGTGTTCGCTGTAAACAAACCAGCTTGCCAATATTGTCACGTAACATTACTTTTAAGTCTTTTAGTCTCCAAAGTGTGCTAGTTCACTGGAGAAAGGAGCTCCAGGGAAGAGAACTGCTGTAAATATTTGCACTTGTGATCAATAATTGATCAGAAAAGTTGCTTTAAGCTGACCGCCCTCCCTCCAAGACTGACCGAGACCGGAGCAGCCACCAGAAAGCGAAAAGGCTAACCATCTGCTTTGCTAAAACTCGCCTCACGCTACACGTTTACCATTCACCACACAGCAAACACTCACTCGGAATGGACAGCATCACAAATGGACATCCCACTCATGTACTAGCGGCCCTATTACCATCATTAGCCGCTAATATAACCTACATTATTTGGAGATGATGGAAGGCGAACACCAAGCTTACTGCTCCTGAGAGTAAACATTCAAGGCCTATTAACCACTGATCAGAATGCATTAAGAGAAGAAGGTTCGTGTTCGCAAACGCAAGACGATTTTAGAGTAATTTTAGCCAAACGCTCAGCCCCCGAGGACCGTTCCTAAACACATTTAAAGGAAAAGGAGGAAGAGGGACATAATCTCTTAATTGTCTTCTTTGATGTGCAGTGGTCTAAAAGCTATCCGGAGAGTGTTTTCAGCTAAATGGCAATTGAAATGCAGAAGTGTTTTACTTGTGATGCTTGAAGAGCCATTGCCTTTATGTTTTTTTTTTTTTTTGTTTGTAACAAAATTAAAAGGACTTGGCTGCGCACCCAGAGCCGAAGCAAGTCATAAACAGCACACTGATATTAATAGCAGCTAATTATATATTTAATGTGCAGCCAGGCGCATGAGCAGAGCTTCAGCCTCTGCAAACACTAACCAGCATTCTGGACGTGATGAAACAGTCACGATGACACTTCACAGAGAGACGCTGGCTTGATTTGTGTGTGTTTTCTCATCTGGAAGGTTTGCTAAAACCTCTCCTGCTGGATGTTGGTGAAGCTTTTTGCAGTTTTTGGGAGTTTCTTTTTTAGAATGTTTAGATGGCTGACAGATTTTTGTACACAAATATGATGAATGAGTGAATGAATGAACAAACAAAGGAGCAAATAAAGGCACAAACGAAAGAACAAACAAATGAATGAAAGAAGAAACAAATGAAAGAACAAATGAAGGAATGAACAAAGAAATTATCAAATGAATGAATGAATGAACTAAGGAACAGAAAAAGAAGTGAATGAAGGAACAAATGAATGAATGATTGAACAAATGAATGAATAAATAAATATACAAGGGAACAAATTAAGAACCAAATGAAGGAATGAAAGAACAAAGGAATGAAGGAACAAATGAACAAATGAATGAATAAAAAAGAACAAAAGAACGAACAAAGAAATGAATGAATCAATAAACAAATAAAAGTAACGGATGAATGAGAACAAAACAAAGGAACGAATGAAGAAAAGAATAAGTGAACAAAAGAATGAATGAATGAACCAACGAACGAACCAAGGATTGAACAAACAAATTAATTAATGAACGGACAAAGAAGTGAATGAAAGAACAAACGAATGAATGAGCGAAGGACCAAATGAAGGACCAAATGAAGGAATGAAGAAACGAATGAATGAATCTACAAAGGAACAAATGAAGAAAGTAATGAATGAACAAAGAATGAACGAATAAGGGAACAAATGAATGAATAAATGAATGAATGAATGAACTGAACAAAGAAACAAACAAAAATGTATGAAGAAACGAATGAATGAATGAACAAACAAACAAAAGAACAAACGAAGGAACCAATGAATGAATGAATTAATGAATAAATGAAAGAACAAAGACACAAATGAAGGAATAAACAAATGAGTGAACGAAGATACAAATAAAGGAATGAACAAATGAATGAATGTACAAAGAAACAAACAACGAAATGAATGACGAAACAAAGAATAAATGAACGAAGGAAGGAACAGAAAGTTAATATATATAAAGGAAATGAACAAAGGATAAATAATCATAATAAAAAGGAATAAAAAACTAATGAAGAAATAAATGAATGAATGAATGAAGGAAGGAACAAACAAAGGATCAAACAAATAAATGAATAAAAGAATGAATGAAAGAGGACAACTGAAGAAATGAATGAAGAAACAAACTAGTGAACGAACTAAGGAACAAATGACAAAACAAAAAATTGAATGAATGAATAAATGAATAAAGAAACAAATGAACAAACGAATGAATGAAATAAAGCATTTAATGAAGAAACAAATTAAGGAAAAACAAATGAATGAACGAAGAAAAAAATGAACGAATAAAGAAATTAATTAATGACATAACAAAAGAACAAACAAAGAAACGAATGAAGTACCAAAATAATGAATGAATGAATGACAGAACGAACAAGCGAACGAACGAACGAATGAATGAATGAACAAATGAATGAAAAACTTAACAAATGAAGGAATTAACAAATGAATGAACAAATGACCAAACAAATAAACGATCGAACAAATGAATGAATGAATGAATGAATGAATGAATGAATGAATGAATGAATGAATGAACACAATAGCCAGCTGAGGTCACAGAGGTCTGGAACATTTTCACACTGAACAATGGACTATGAAGTATAAATGATAAATAAACTTAAATCACGTTGCTAAATAAATTCATGTCCCTGACTCACAGCAGCTGTCAGACACAGGCTGAGCAAACCGGCTCATAAGGGTGCGGCTGCAGCATCTGCTCCTCCTTGTTGCCAGACATAGTCATTATTACATCATTAAACTTATTTTTAATGCTAATAATGACAACATCAATAAAGTAATTTGCCTATAAATATAGTGGGATGATGCAGCATTTTGATTTGAACACTTTTCGGGGCTGCTATTGTTTGTTCCCTAAACCAAACTCTGGCACCACTGCATTGCTGGCATTCAGTCCACAGATGTAAGAAGAACATAATGATCTTCATGATATTATCTATGAAATACAATCAAAACAGTAGAACCGTTATACAAATCTGCAGAAAAACTAATTAAAACACTGTCCAAGATGTAGGCTTTGCTATTTCATTAAGTTTAACTGTTAGCTAAGCCTTTACAGTGGAAGTGACGCTAAAATTCGTAAACATTCTCTACTTTTTTATTTAAGTAATGCAGAACATAAGTTGTCATTCAACATTTATGCACCAAATCTCATTAATAAATGTTTTAAAGCAAAATAAACATTAATAATCAGCTCTATTCAAATAAAATGATAAATATACTGTATGTTATGGTCATTAATATAAAAATAATATAAAACAACAACCCCAAGACCTTCCTATATTTTAACACCCTGGCTTTGTCCTCAATATGAAAATTGAGATATCATATATTCATTCTGATGTCGTTGTAATGCCATATAACATTTCTTTTCTCTTTAAACACATGAAGTAAAAAGGCTTGTCCATGTGATGCAACCAGTAAGGCATAACTTTTTGACAAAAATGTATGACACTTGTCAATAATTCCAAGTATTAATGCATACATTAAATTTTAAAAATATATAGTATTTAACTAAATGATTGTTAGTCTTTGTCTTCACTGAATTCTTTTAGCACAGCAATCCACTCCAACTCACCCAGTAACAGAAGATAAATAGTAATGCAGCACACACACACACACACACACACACACACACACACACACACATAAAAAACTAAACCGCATACTTTCATCTTTCATCTATCTATCTGTTTTGTTTTGCTGCAACAGCATGTTATAGCATTAGTTATCTAACAAAAAAGATTGTAGTCCAAAGATATTCCTGACTTCTGAGTGAAGAAACTTTCTGTATTGTGTTTAACATTGTATTATTCTTGATTCATCAAATGTTTCATGTGTGTGTGTGTGTGTGATTGTGTGTGTGTGCTTTTTCTGGGTGATCTGGAGTAAACAGGCAGTTTTGCACAAAGACAAATGCAGCATGTGTTTTCGTTACCCTCTGTTAATGCACATTAGTATCATGTAAAACGAGTGATGAAAAGAATAAATACATAATAAGAGTCCTTCATTCAGTACATTGGAGTTTGTATGCTGTCCCTGTGTTGGTGTGGGTGTCCTCTAGGTGATCTGGTTCCCCCCACAGTCCAAAGACATAAGCTATTGGTGAATTGGGCAAACAAATTGGCTGTGCCGTATGAGTGTGTGTATGAATAAGTGTGTATGGGTGTTTCCCAGTACTGGGTTGCAGTTGGAAAGGCATCCGCTGTGTAAAACATATGTTGGAATAGTTAGTGGTTCATTCTGCTGCGGCAGCCCCTGATAAATAAGAGTTTGAGCCGAAGGAAAATTAATGAATGAATAGTTTAGTACAAAGTTTCTGTTTCCTGGAGATGTTTTTTTGGACTCAATAGGTTAATGCAAATACAGAGAGGGAAA
>NC_141039.2:7480000-7487500 GCF_052040795.2 Danio rerio
TGATATGTGGACCATGTAAATTTGACTTAACTCGACTTAACTCCCCCCACCTGAAAATTCTACCAATCAGGTTGCTTTGAGAAAAACCACATAGCATGCCTAAAGCGCAATGATCCATGGTTCATCAATTTCATTGCAGTCGTGACACACCAACTTATCTGGCCCAGTTCAGGCTCAGTTATGGGTTATTAACTTGGCTGAGACTTGGTCCAGATATGGTCCATGTTTGGCCCTTGTCTGAAAGCTAGACTTGGTCCAGTCATGTACGGTAATTCACTGCGGCATGTGGGCCAAGCAAAACCTGCTTGTGTGGGCCAGATATATTTTGCTATGTGGGCATGATGACCACATACAATACATTCACACCAAATCCAGTGAAAAACACGCATGAAAACACACAACCGATCCTACACACCTCCATAGCTCCAAAATATACACTCCAGTCACAGCAGGACGTCGCTTCATTAGCATATTAAACAAGCTGACGCCTCATTAATGTAAATTTGGTCACGGTCACCTTGAGTCAGTGATAAGGTGAGACACTGGAAGGTAACTCAGCCAGTGTGTCTCGGTGTGTGTTTGTGAGTGTATAACTTTCCCCCAGGCTGCCCTCTCTCTGTCTGCCAACTCCACTGTACTGAAGTTTCTTTCCTCAGACCGCATTTCAAAAAACATGAGCTGTGAAGTGACGCTTCTAATGGAAGAGGTTTTTAAAAAGGCAAAGCTTTGAAGGGTGAAAACACACACTCGCGCACACACTTTTGTACACTGACACCTTGACGGGTTGGCACAAGCTTGACATACCTAAGTCTGATTCGGAGGCGTGTCAGATCTGGTTACCATGGATACCAAGAGAGCCCACGGTGAAGTAATAAACGAACGTACACACACACGCGCGCGCACGCCTTTCTTCCCATATCCTTTCTTCTCAGTCTCACTCACATAAAGGCTTCTCTCCATCGCAGGTCGCTATGCTAACACACACACACACACACATACACACATTTGCCGGCGGCTCGCCACTGCTGAGGTACCACCTGTATTTCAGACACGCAATCTTCGCCACTACACTCTTGAAGCGAAAATCGATGCAGATCCGCCTCAAAGTGCTCTGGAAAACTCTGCCCCATTAAAAACAAGCTGACAACCTGTCAGCCATTTCCACTCCCGGTGCACTTAAACACTACCAGTACAAAAAAAAAAACAATTATTTTTTTTTTCAAACCATAGTTTTCTTTTCGACTCTTTTGTAGGAGCATTTCAGCTTTTTACTTGGAGATTTTACTCGGATAATTCTCCAGAGCAGCGCAGTGGGCGAGCAATGTGTGTTTGTGAGGGACTCTGCACACAGAGGATTGTAAATAACACTCGTGCGTGTCGTTTGAAAGGGTACATGCTGTGGTCATTAGAGACGGACGCATTAACATGCAGGCAGGAACTGGACGGCTGAAGGTTCTGGTGTTCGGAATGAGAGAAGTCGACTTCCTACAAACTCAAACACCAAGTGACTCAGTTCAGAACAAACACAATTATCCATATACACACAGCAAATGAAGGCCTGGATGAACTGCAAACAGCCTGATAATCTTGTGCTCTATAATGCAATGGTGCGTGATTCCCACATAAGCCATGGCAGGAATATAAGACATTTGAATGTAGTTACTTGTAATATGGGATTTCATATATGTTTATTTTTACATACTGTATTCAAATTCAGATTTCAAATTCAAGGCACAGCAAGTTTATTTATGAAGCACATTTTTTACATGAACATAAAGAAACAACTATGTAAAAATTATTAAAATAATTAAAATGATTAAAACAGATTAAAATGGGGGCAGCACAGTGGCACAGTGGGTAGCACATTCGCCTCACAGCAAGAAGGTCACTGGGTCAGTTGGAAGTTCTGGGTGGAGTTTGCATGTTCTCGCGAAGGTTTCCTCCGTGTGCTCCGGTTTCCCCCACAAGTCCAAAGGCATGCGATATAGGTGAATTGGGTAGGCTAAATTGTTTCTAGTGTATGTGTGTAAATGAGTGTGTATGTGTTGCAGCTGGAAGGGCATCCGCTGCATAAACCTATGCTGGAATAGTTGGCGGTTCATTCCTCTGTGGCGACCCCTGATTAATAAAGGGACTAAGCCGAAAAATAAAATGAATGAATGAATGGATAATAAATGTAATGTCATTTATTTATAAGTAAATTAAACATAAATGATAGAAATAAGAACAAGATTTATGTAATGATATCAATATATCCAATATATTTAAACCGCTTCTTATTAATTCTAATGTGAGGAGTATGGAGCTGCATCAGTTTTGCCCACAAAAATAAAGTAAACAAATTTCATAAAATGTAACTAATTTAATCTGGCTTTTTCTACAGCTACTGTAGATATATTTATATCATAGCCATATCTATTAACTGATTAAATATAGCATTTGATTTGAACAGATTTAGAAAACATACATTAAAAAATAGACATTAAATAATGGAAATGAATCAAGAAAACAGGAAATAAATCAAGGAAAACAGGAAATAAATCAAGAGAAAGATAAAAAGAAAATTAAAAAAAATAAAAATATGTTTGTCGGGTTAGTCCATTTAATAGTCCGGGGCCACCACAGCGGAATGAACCGCCAACTTATCCAGCAAGTTTTTACGCGGCGGATGCCCTTCCAGCAGCAACCCATCTCTGGGAAGCATTCACACACACATTCACACACACACTCGTACACTACGGACAATTTAGCCTACGAAATTCACCTGTACTGCATGTCTTTGGACTGTGGGGGAAACCGGAGGAAACCCAGGCGAAGGCAGGGAGAATATGCAAACTCCACACAGAAACGCCAACTGAGTTGAGGTTCGAACCAGCGACCCAGCGACCTTCTTGCTGTGAGGCGACAGCACTACCTACTGCGCCACTGCCTCGCCCTGTTTGAATTTTGTAGTTGGTAATATTTTATATGAATTTAAATGTATTATCTTTCTATTTCTGAAAATGTACGGTGACAAAACTATTGTTTTGTGGATATAATAATTTAATAAAACAATTTTGTTCAAATGCACCCACAGTTATTGCCTATATTCACTGAGAAATATATAAAAATATTCAAAAGAGGGTGTACTCATTTATGCTGAGCACTGTATTATTTTATGTGTGACCATATACAGGGGCGTTGCTAGGGTCAAAAGGGATAAGGGGCTTAGCCCCAAAGAAGACTAACTTTAACTGATCTTTTAACTTTAACTGATCATTTACATGACTGCGACAATAAATAGTCAATATGTGTTGTTCCAGCCATCTTAGTTTTTTTTTTTTATAAGAAAGTCAATATATAATTCGATGCTAACTGACATAGCATGTTACAGTAGAATATAGCGATAAAATAATAAGCTAGATGCATGAACTCACTGTGATTTAACTATTACAGAAACCGATGTGACTGGCTATATCATATCTACTGTAGATAAATATGTCTAGATATCTATATCATATCTAGAAAGCTAGCACAATTGACATTTTTCTGACTAATTTGCATGTATTTACATTTATATGACGGACATTTTATTGATTACAGTTATTTTATTTCACCAAAACTACACACATTTTATACTGTGAAAACTAATAATAAGCTTCATCAGTAGTTAGAACTATTCTGTTTCACGAATATTCTGAATTCTGAATACGGTATTCTGTATTCAGTTGTATTATTACCTCATCTGCTTCAGCTCCTCAAAATAATGAATGAATGATGACAGTGCAGTGGTGGGATTTTTTGACAACATGTGACAACAGTGCCACTCCCGCCTACCGGTAGAAACAGGTACTGCTGAACAGCCGACTATTTAATTACCCGACACAAACGCTGCGTTAAGTGGAATGCGCGTGATGTATGTGTCATTTTAAGTACTTAGATAACAAAATAAATGTTGTACAACCTATCAGTGCAACATATTCCGAAAGATCAGGGGCTATTGACAATACATCAGGGGCTTAAACCTCCAAAACCTCCCCCTCGCAACGCCACTGACCATTTAAAAAGTATATTAAATATCATTTAAATATTTTATTTTCTCAAACCAACATTTCAACCATTTTAAAAATGCCTTGTGAAGTGTACACACAAAAGCTTTTAAAAGTTAAACCTTTAGCAATTTTAAAAAGCTTTATTTAGCATAATGAATCTGTGTTTTATGAGGAATAGACTTCCTTGTCGATATGTCAGGATTCATTAGCGTTTGCGCTGGAAATGCGACATGGTCACACATGTGTTTGACCATTATTGAATGTTGTTTGATTGATGGGATCACAAAACGCTTTCGACCCCTGGTTACACCTGTATTTAGACGCTGTCAACTCATGATCAGATCACCCACGACAAGCATTAATACCCAGCGATTCAGAGCACATGCACTTACTACAGGCCACAGCTGTGATGAAATACGCTGTTATAGCTTTTGTACCAAACAGTCCACTATTGTCATCCATAATTAATTCATCAAGGTTACAGGATTAATAATTAAGTCATATGAAATCAATTGAGCGAGCGTACTTGAATGAACATGGACAAAAGCGCGTGTCGGGCTCGATTTGAGAGATGTGAAATTCCATTTCATCAATGGAAGTTTCTCATTTGAAAGAATTTTTCCCTGCAGAAATGAAGTTCCACCTCCAACCCTGCAGTTAGAGAGGAATTTACTCTGTATGTGGTGGGTGCACTTCTGTTACATAGCATATAAAACGCGAGCGCGCACATCTGTTTAGACACTGAAGCAATGCCCCGAGGGAACGACATGTTTCACCATGCTAATGCTAAACACTGCCACAGAGGAACCGAGCCTCTGAGAGAATACACTGTCTGACAGCCGTAAAGCCCCATCAAATGCATTTCACACACATGGACGATACATGTCACATGCATAATGCAGTCAAATCCCAGCGTGTGCAAACACACACACACACACACACACACACTGCATTCCTGCCGCAAGTATATGAATGAGTTCATAAGAGGAACATGAAACTGGATATGGAAATTAAAGAATATTTATCCCATTGACTTGAAGTCACTGACTATCAATGCAGTACACAAATTAAAAACCATTTATTAGCAAAAACAAAGGCTATTCTCTCTAGTAACAGAAATGTTATTACATAAATGATCAAACTAGAACTTAAAAAGGTCACGAAACACCAAAACACATTTTTTAAGATGTTGACAGTCATAATATATGTGTCCCACGCTGCTAAAAACACTATTAGGACAAATATATATCACTAAAAAGTGAAAATTGGTCGTTTTTCCGTTATTTTGAGCAAATTCGTTCTTAGTTTGAAACAAAATTTTGAAGCTTTGTCACAGCAATTAGATCCTTGTGTAAATTACAGCGTGTAGACTGGATGTTTGTACTGGTGGGCACAACGTGACATCTTTGAGCTTTCTGCATTAATTTATAAGAAATACTTCCAAGGCTTCCCAGACCGCAAATCAGCGCGAGGTGCAACGCCATAATATGCATGATAGCTTCGAAGACTTCTGCGTCAGGTGCACGCATATGCTACGCCGCAGCCTACGTGTTGACGCATAGCCCTACGCCGTGGCCGTCGAAGTCACTGATGAGCACCTCTCAAAAAATTTAATTACATGTCGCAACGATGTATAGCACAAGCTCTGCGATTGGTCGGCTTGGTAGCACTGACGAGTCTGGGCGGGACCGATAGCTCTGCGAGACCAATGGAATGATTGTTTACAAGTGTGGAGTCCAGTGAAGGAGCTCCGGATGGAAAGTTTTGTTTTGTGTTTACCTCATGGTTAAAGCTGTTGCAAATCCGCCAGTTTGTGCTTCAAAATGAGCAAGTTTGAGTCACTTGTACATTTGGAAAGCGTTTAGAAAAAACAAAACACCAGCGGACAAACTCGACACAGAGGAACATTAACACCTCACTGCCAACTAGTGTTTCAGAAGTGTTATTGCAGAACAACGAAACAGCGCACAGAAGTATAAATGCACAGCTATGCGCATTGCATGCACCGTGGGTCACGCCGATCACTTGACGCAGAAGTATAAACCAGGCTTTCCAGTGTTCAGATGGCAGAGAGACGCCACGTTGTGTTGCTAACTGTAATTAAAACAAGTGCAAGAAGAAGAGTTGTTTAGAGACATGGGTCGTCAGTGTTGCAATGTGCTGCAGCGAAAGTTTGGTTTTCATTTCTCTGCTATGAGAGCGCAGCTTAAGTGTGGATTCCAGTGCTCTGTTAAAATGCAGCAAAAATATGTTTGTAAGGAACATTACTCGAGAGCTTTTCAAATCTGGAATTGGCGAAATCTGGATTTGCCGCTCGTCTTCTTTTAAAAAAAAACACAGCTCCAGTTGGTGTTGATTGTCCTGTCAGCACTGTTGCCTCACAGCAAGAAGGTTACTGTTTCATTTCCCTACTGGGTAACTTGGCATTTCTGCACGTTCTCCCTGTCTTGGCATGGGTTTCCTTCAGCTACTCCGTTTTCCCCCACAGTTCAAAGACATGCAGTATAGGTGAATTGAATAAACTAAATTGACCATAGAGTATGAGTGTGAATGAGTGTGTATGGATATTTCTCGGGGTTAAAGCAGGAAGGGTATTCACTGTGTAAAACATGTGTTGGATAAGTTGGCGGTTCACTCTGCAGCAGCGACCCCTGATAAATAAAGGGACTAAGCCGAAGGGAAATTAATGTCAAAGGGATAGTTTCACTTAAGAATGAAAATTCTGTTATCATTTACTCAAAACTTTATGGGTTTCTTCTTTTAAACACAAAATGAGAGGCTTGAGAAACGTTGGAAACCTGTAACCAATGATTTTCAAAGTATTTGTTTGCTTACTATGGAAGTCAAGGGTTACAGGTTTACAGCTTTCTTCAAAATATCGCCTTTTGTGTTCAACAGAATAAAGAAACTTGTAAGGTTTGGAATCACTTGATGATGAGTAAGCACTGAGGAGATTTTCATTTTTGGTTGAACTATCCCTTTAAACTGTTATGCATCTGTTGTTGAAATGCTAATCCACATCAAAAGTATATAAAGGGATATGAAAGGAAATGCTTGATTGCAGAAATTAGCTATTAAACGGTGTGAATGCAAAGGCATTCTCTCCTGCAGTTGCCAATATCAGCCCTGACCATAAATAAACAGTCTATGTTCATGAGCATGGAAAATTGCTTTCATTACCAGATACCAATTATTGGCCGATGCATATTTATTCAAAATATCTTCTTTAGTTATTATATGATGACAGGATATTCATTTTCTATGTAAACTATCTTTTTTAAGCCATTAAAAATCATAAAAGTAATTATAAAAGAAGCTTTCCTTGGTAGAACTGCAAATATGATTGCATGCCAAGGTTAGATTCCCCGATAAAAGCAAGAAATAAAATGTAAATGGGTTTTCTAAAAGCAAAGTCACAGATCATGTGGCAAATATAAATGTCAGTTCTTAATAAATCTAGTTCTATTTT